>NW_009729557.1:1491-93942 GCF_000703405.1 Apaloderma vittatum | reverse complement strand
TGTTCCATCACCTTTCCAGGGATGGAGTTGAACCATCTGGTTGCACCATTGCTTAACGTAACTCACGGAGATGGTAGGAACCTGCAGGGATAGTTTGGGTGTGATGCAAACTCGTACCATAATGTTCATGTGTCCGAGTGTCAACAAAGAGAATATTGATTTCAATCTCCCAGACAGAAGGCTTAGGGCTCCAATACAGCTCTTCTTCTGTCAGGAACTTGACCAGGTTTGCAGGGAACAGGGACGTGGTACTTGGGCGGTGTGACAGCTAGCTGGTTGATCACTGCTGATCCTGCCAGAAATGGAAAGCCACTGCAGCAATCTTGCTCACCCCCACCACTGCTCTGTCACCTTGGCTTTCCACTTATGTACTGGAAGGCGACAGAGGGGTAGAGGCACAAAACTGGAGTGCTGAGCCTGTGCCCAGTGGTGGGTGGGAAGGGAGCTGCCATTGACTGGCAGAAGAGGCTGCTGCAGGGCTGAACTGGTCCTTCTCACACACAGGGACTTCCATGTTCTATGTGACAAGAATATGCCATGGCATGGTTGTCAGGCCTCTTTCCCCTCTGCCATGGGGTGAGATGCATAAGGGGATAGGGGCTATTTTAGAGCTGATCTGAGGTTGACCAAAGTCTCTGAGGCAGCCCATGGCAGCTGGAGGGACCCCATGAGACGGAAGCTGAAACTGGATTTCTCCAGGATTCATCATCTTCAACATCTTATGCTTGTAATAAAAGAAGTGACTGTCCCAGTAAGCTTGCTGGAAAAGATCTCTTACCAGCTGTGCGATAACGAAAAATAGTTGGTTTAAGTCCCTCAGGTTCTGGGGGCTGTCACATCCCTTCTGCACTAGCAGTGAAAGCAGCTTCTCACAAAATGCAATACTGAAATCATTTATGTAAGTGCAATCCTTCTGTGTGGTGAGAAGTGCCAAAGCATTGAGGAAAATGTCTGATCTGACCTGCCTTTTGACCAGTCGAATAACTCTCAAATGCTTTAATTTAAAAGTAGTATGGAATGTATAATGTGAACAGTGACTGTGAGTACTTCATCAAGCTATGTTGCAGGGCTACAAACAGGTTTTTTGAGAAATTTTATATAAAGGGAGGCAGTATTATTTTTAGTTCTTTGCAAGTGGGATAAAGATACTGAATAATTGCTAGAAATTGCATTTCTTAGGAAACGTAACGTTTTCTGTGAGCAACAGAATTTGACCAAGCTTGACGTTCAGTGTCTATCTTGTCTGGATTCTTCATCTACCTTATAACTTTCAGAGAACTTTTGATAACAACTCTTCTAATACTTTGAGTGTGTTTGGACGTAAGAGGTGCTGATAAATACTTGTATGTGTGATCACATAAAACTCATCTTTTTGGAAACCACATAAATTAAAAAGAGAAATGTGATTTTTATTTTTTTTTTTGGCCTCCATATTTTGCAGTGTCAGACTTCTGTTTTGCCACATTTAGGACTTCAAAAATAAAGGAATAAATAAAGCAACAATTTCACATGGTGCTATGTCTGAAGAACTGAAGCTTCAGAAGTGAATCGTCAGCTTCATAATTCTTCCAAGTGAGCAGTGTTACAGCTTTTTCTGTTACATTGCCTTTGTAAGCTTTCATTTGAACCCTTTTGAAAGGAAAACAGCATGTACTTTCAGCAGGTATTTTCTTTTTGTTAGTACTGTGGAATATCTGACTCATGAGAATATAAAACTGTAAAATCGTATTTACATTGAAACAAACAGACCTTGAATCTACTGAATAGCAGCAGCGAAGCCAACTTGGGATTTAAGAACTTATGTAATAAAATTTGGGATTTAGTTTAAATAGCAAATGTAAAGTAATTGATTAGAGCTCCAGTATTTGATAGGAAACAGAGATTTGAATTATTTCAATTTTTTAGACGTTTTTTTATGAATATGGAATTGAGTGACACCTCTGGAATCACCATTTTCTGCAGACGAGTAAAGTGCACCTTCAAAAATTTAGCAAACTACAAATTAAACTTACAAGGAAAAGTCTCTGAAGGCAATTCCTGAGTCTCATGCTAATAATGACTATATAAACATTGTTCAACCTTCAAGCCAAAATTAATCACGACTAGCTCATACCCATTTGTACTTTTGATAATATTGTCTGTTAGTCAGAATAGCTCTTCTCTCCTGCTTTCATTTTAAATAGAGAAAGAAAGGCTGTTTCTCTCTCGGGCTTTGTTTTGGCAGCCTGGAAGGATTTTGGCTTGGCTTGCTGGTTTCCATTTGTGCAGTAGGCTCTTCCTTCCCCTGAGTGTAGGCTTGGGCTTGCTTTACCCTGTTGCAGTTTGAATTAATCTTCCCCGAATTGGCCAGAATTGTGCATAGCATTTCAGGTAATGTCTCACTACTGCCTATGCTCATCTGTGGTCGCAGTAATTCCACTGGTAATTTATCTGTTACAGGACGACTACATTTTTGTTGATTATCTTCTGGTCTGAAAATTGCCTTTCTGCATCGACCATAATCTGCTTTCTGTTCCAAGTCCCTATTTCCCCATTTTCCATCTTAAGGCCATGAAGTGACTATTAATATATGATTTGTGTGTTGCTGCATCACTTGGTTGAACTCATGTGAGCCTTTTTGAAGTGTGAGATGATGATTAGATTTTGAATTGACACCATCAAACTAGCAAGATGACACAATAGAGATTTTTGTGAAAGTAAAAATTGTGGTTGATATTACCAATGGCTTTGTGCCTAGCCAGCTTTCTGACTGTCCTAAGCTTCGGGAGAAACATGTTACACAGCACTCATAGGAGGGCAGGGAGGGCAAGGAGTTGCCTTTTCTAAAATAACTAACGTTGGGAGATGGGACATCTGGGCCAGGTCACCTGGCTAATTGCTCTAGTAAATGAGTCTGTGCTCAATTATAGAAGTAAGCGTGGCAGTACTGCGAGGCTCAGCAGGTTACATTCCCTGCAGCTGACGTATAGTAGCAAGCATCAAGCGTGGGGGTGGAATGACATTTGGAGTAAAATCCTCACTTATGCGAAGACGGTGGTGTCTTGGCTCGTGAGAAGCGACGGTAGTGGTGGAGAGCTGTGCGGGAAGCGTGGGAGTATCACCGGAGGAAGGAGATCACATCCATAAAGACTTCTGCTGAGTTCAGCTCATATTTGATGTGCAAGGTAATTATTGTTAGTGTCCCTGTGCAAGGAACGATTTCTTTGCCTTAGTCATGCAGCAGTTTGCCAGGCTGCTTTAATGCTGCTGTTGATTATTTAATAATGTCCTATCTTACCCTGCTTTTGTTTGTGAAGCAGTTTAAGAGTTTTGTGTGTTGTTAGGACACTTTGATTTACTGTCCCTCAGCTGCCCCATGGCTGTCAAGTGAATATTTCTGCACTTGAAGAGATACATGGAGGAGCCTTAGTGTGAGCCCAGGACTTGCACATGGGGCTGCTGTTTCCCTTGCTGTGTCTTAACAATATTTATGAAAGCAAGGGCAAGGCCAGCCAGCAACAGCAGAGGGTTGTAACACTCAAGTCAAACCGGATGTATCAACATCATCATTTGACGATTTCTAGTTCTTTGAAGGTCAATTGAGTCTTCTTTCTTTGTAAGGAGTGCCAAGATCAACTGATTTAAGGGAAACCTTTCTGGTTGTAGAAGTGGATTTGAATCATCAGGTGATATACAAATGAAAAAGAAGGTAATTTACTGAGAACCAAATGCACAGGTTTTGTCTGCTTTCTCTTTATGTTCTGTAGGACTGAATTGGGATAGACAGAAGCAATTACATACCAGAGTCAGTAGGCCAAAAAACGACCTTTGTCATTACCAGGCGGCATGCTGGTGTTCAAACCGTATTTCTTCTCTACTTTGTCTTCAGTGAACTCTGTCAGCTGCTGGACATGAGTCAAATCATCTGGTAGGAAAGGCTGTGGCATATGGGCTGGAGAGGCCCAGTTCATGGAGAGTGAGGTTGCTGGAAATGTTGTTTACAGCTCATGTGATGTGTCATCATCTGCATGAGCTCTTTTTGTCCTTCAGACAGCGTTTGCATTTGTCACTCTGCATTACCACTGTCCTGCAGCGTTTCAGCCTTTCCAAGACAGTGATTCAAGGATCATCTGTCACCACCGCAGCAATCGTTTACTTTTTCTGATGGTTTTGCTGATGTGTATTAGCCATCCTGTTCACTGGCGTGGTCGCTGTCTAGCTTTGACCAAACCCATCAGGTTTTTTTAAGCAGTCTGGAAGAATATGTGGTTAAGGGCTATTCAGCACAAAAGGTAAAGGAAGTCGGCAAAAATAATAAACTGAGCACACAAATGCGCAGGCAGTAGCAGTTGCTATCAGTGACAATTAAGGCCAGAACTCTGCAACACTGGTGATGGGCCACAAAAGGAACCTCTCAGGCGTTTCCTTGAAGAGAGTCAGCCAGGGCTTGTAACTGATGAGAGGGAAAGCAGATTGCTGCACATCTTAAGGGAGGATAGAGGTTTTACTGGATATCTGAGAGGACTGCTGAGCCTCTGTAAAACTTCTGTGGGCTGATTAGAGGAAGGATAAAAGGCAGGAAGGGGAGTAATTGGGGAAGGAAAAGCATGAAAAAGTGGGAATAAGGGACAGGTTTCATGTAAGCAGGCGACTGGGCAGTGTGCTTATCTGGCCAAGCTCTGGACATGGTGTGTCCTATGTCTGTTCCTGACTATTCTCTGTGTGAGTGTGCTCTCTGTTCCATGTGTGCATCTGTGATCTGCCAGCAAACTTCAGGCAGGACTAAGTGGTGAGACTAGGATGAGATCTGCACTAGGTCAGGAGATGGACACTGGCACAGTTCTCCCAGGTAGCTCATGTGCATGATCTGCTGGTGAACTTCGAGCATCTCCGAAATCTGGAGAGACCCGACGGTGGAGCTGGAACCTGGATAAAAAGGCCACCATATCTGGGCTTGGATTCTGAACAGTCTGCATGGATGTCAGAGGGATCTGCGAGTACGTGTCTGCTTATGTGAACTTTCAGCCAGAGTGGAGAAGGGGAATCTAGGCCAGTTGTGTTGTTCGGGTTTTGCATAGGGACTGTTGGTGCTTATGTTGGGTGCCTGCAGAGAAGCTGTTGTTCTCCTGCCTTGGTTGGTACCGGTGGGGCTGGACTTTGTTCTGCTTGTGGGAAGTGCTGAGTGATTGCCTTTGTATCGCTTCTGTTGTTGGATTTTTTTTCTTTTTATTTTACTCTACTTTTCTTCCCTTATTAAACTGTCTCTTATCCTCACCCACAAATATTCTTGCCTTTTTTTCTCTTGCTCTTCCATCTGACTGAGGTGGGTGAGCAAGTGGCTGTGTGGGGCTTAGCTGCTGCCCGGGGTAAACCTACCACATATTGTTCCCACTTTTAATTGATACAAATTTGCAAGTAATTGCATTTCTTGGTTTTCCCCACACTGGTCTTATGCTTTGTAGGAATTATAGACATTTACAGAATTCCAGATCTCTTTCGGATCCAGCCTTAAAATTCCTCTACATAATGCTTTTTCAAATCATAAGTAAGATTAGGAGGTTTAACATGCTAAAACTACAACCTTCTGCATTGATTTGCAATATTGTGTTGTCTCCTCAACCCTCTATCTCCCTGTTTCATCACATACTTGAGATAAAAAAGCTCTGTGGGCTATAGGTCCTCTTGCTCAAGAAATGACACACCGAGAACTTTTGGTCAGTGACTAGGGATGGGAGTCTGCCTCAAAATAGAAAGGAAGGATGTCACCATATGCAAATATCAACTCCCATTTTACTGTCTCAATAGCAGCTAAAATGTTACCACATGTAGCAAAGGTATCAATAGAATGGAATGAATTTTCTTGTTCCCTCAATTATGTGGCAGGAAAATTATGTTTTATTGAAAATAGATTCAATCTCAGAAATAAAATGTTAAATTACTATTGTATATTCAAACTGTAGTTCAAACTGAACTTTTAAAAGAAATCCTACCCCTTCTTTTTGTTGAAAAGGTCATAATTTTTGCCAGACTGAACTGGCAAGAATTTGTCTGGTCTTGGGTAACCATGGGTAACCATGCTTGACAATAATTTACTTAGATAAAGATTTTGTTTCTTTCATATCAATTATGTGAGTACAGTGTAATTATAATATGACTAGTAGAGCTCAAATAGACTGATACTGTCTGCGTTCAGTTGTACTGTATCTCGGCTATGTTTTCCTTTTGCTGGTGGCGAACACTATAGTTTCTAAAGCAGCTGAGCTGGCTCAATGGCTCACTGCTGCTGAAAGAAGTTCTTACTCCAAGCTGTGTCCCTTCACTAATGCTGGGCCTGCTGTTAGTGCCATGAGTCATTTCGGCTTGGAAGCTCAGCAGAAAATTATTGCCTTTGTGTGTCTGGGTTGGTTTTCTCTTGAATTGGGAGCTGTTTTGTGGATGGCTTCTGTGAGTGCTGTAACTGGTGTAATGGATGTTGTGAAAGGGAGCTGGACCTTCGGTAGGTGGTGCTGACCTTGTAGATCAGCTGACTCCATCTTACAAACCACATCTTCATTGAGCTGACTGCATTGACAGGCTGTAAATGAGTCATCCCATTCAGCCTTGAGTGAGTGCAACCAAAATGCAGTTTTCAGATCACTCGATACCCCAAATGGCTCTATCAAAGATTACAGCCTGTGGAGAGGGTGGATGCCATGGTTGGCTGTTTGCAGAGTCTTCTTGATCCTGGATAAAAGTAAGGTTTACATGCGCTTCATCTTTCAGGAAATTGATAGAAGTGAATGACCTAAGGGGGTTATGACCTGCTTTCAGCAAAGGACCGGTTCTTTCATTAAAAATCTATGTACTTGTGAATCTTGACTTTTATTGTTTGTATTGTAGAGTATGTAGCAAAGACTATTAAAGTATTCATCTTTTCAGCCCTTTCACAGCTCTGAATGTGTGGATGTAACTGTTGTGGACTTTCTTTATTTTGCAGTTGCTGCGGGAGCTCAAGCATCCAAATGTCATTTCTCTGCAAAAGGTGTTTCTTTCTCATGCCGACAGGAAAGTGTGGCTTCTCTTTGACTACGCTGAGCATGACCTCTGGGTAAGGTGAATTGTGTGTAAGTTCCTGGCTTAGGGTTTTAGTGGCAGAGAGGGGACAAGGTCAGGGAAGACACATTGGTTAAAAACAGTAGAGCTTCTTACTCTGTGTTTGTTGGAAACCTTTTCAGTGCTAAAAGAAAAGCAATGGAAAATGTTGGGTAAGCACACTACACAGTTAATCTGTGACCTCTTTAAGAAGATAAAAAATCTGCATTCAGCTATCAGTAGGTAGAATTCTAGTTAAATAAGTGTAGATATGACCTCCAATACAGCTCAAGTAGAGTGCAGGAAAACATAATTGATTACGCAGCTGGATCTCCTTTGAAAAATGACAAAATTACTGACTGAATAGAACTGTTTAGAATTTTAGTTACACTGCATGCCATCTGTAAATACGTGAAATCTGAATAATGCCACTATATAATTGAAATTTAATTCCTGTGTTTCAGTGGGAAGAGATTTTACTCAAATTATCTGTTGAAATTTTGTGCATTTGGGAGGACAGCTGTTTATTTCTAGTTACAAGATAACAGCTTAAAAATATAAACGCGTAGAGGCAAAGTAAATTTATTTTAAGATACATACCCTTTTCCTCAGTTCACTTAATATTTGTAAGCTGAACATCAGTTTTGAATACTTTTTCAGAGGAAAAAAAGTATCATTGTAAAGAATACACAATGCCATGCAAATTTGACTTCACTGAAAAAAAGGTTTGCATGTGCCTCGCATTAGATCTGACTTATGTTTTAAGCATTGCTTTCAGTGGAACAAGTATTGTGGTATTAACCTTAAAAGATATTAAGAAGATTCATATTAAAGAGTACAACAGAGGCAGTTTGGAATGAGATGAAAATTCTGTTGTATGTGTTTATTTAAGAATTGTGCAGTATGAATCGTGAGTTGGTTTTAACTCTGCACATAGTTTAGGCAGCAAAAACCAAATTTCAAACTATTTTCTTTTGAAAATGGTGTTCTTTATAGTTGGGAGTAATTCAGTAGTATTTGCCTAGGAACTAGTGTGTCAGGCGTCCTTCTACTGAGTTGAATCAAAAGTATTCTTCCAGTAACTTGGAAGTTCTGACACTTGGTATTGAGATTTTGTTACAGAAAAATATTACGGAACCGCTAAAATGTTGCGACATTCTAAAGGCTGATGTACAAAATGGAAACAAGCAAACAAAAACTTGAGGAAATCAAGTAGAAGTGTTTTGCTGGGTTTTTTTAATGTGCAAAAAAACCCACTGCTCCCCTGTATTTCTGGTATGCTAAGCTACAGAAGTTTAAGAATGTTTGCATTTGGGCATTTTGTTTCAAAATGTGCTTCAAGGCTTTATATTTGTTTGGGTGACTGTGACTAGAAGTGACCTGTCCTTGTTTGTATTTATACTTTTTTGCATTGCTTCATAGTTAGGCAAAATAGGGGGCCGGTTAGCTCAGTCAGTTGAGCGTGGCACTAACAACGCCAAGGTCGCGGGTTCGATTCCCTTTCGGTCCCCATGTGTTGCCTGATCCAGTCGAGAGATGGCGTCCCTGGCGACAGGGAGGCTGGATTAAAATGATCTCTAAGGTCCCTCCCAGCTTACGCCATTCTATGATTCTGTGATTCTGTGAAAATCACTGCAGAAGCACTTCTGTTAATGAAACTGGATTGTGTATAAGTAACTTAGGAAAGACCCTCAATGTTCACCTTTATGTTTCTATTCATGTACCTGTGTAAACTCCAGGATTTCCCAGCTGTACCAGCTCCTTGTTGTTCACTGTCCCTGGGTGCAGGAGACTCAGCTGCAGTGACTGGGCTGGCTCCGTGCCCCAGAGAGCTGGCTGCGGACCAAGTCCTCCAGCACTGAGCATATCTAGTGCAGCAGGTCCTAAACAAGGCTGGGAAAAAGGCACAGAGTGTATGAGAGCAGGAACAAACAAGTCCAGGAGAGCCATCTGTCTGTCTGTCTGTCTCTGATAATTCACTTCTCTCTGGCCACTGCATGAAAAATAACATTTACTTTGGAGTCAGTGGAAGTGGGAGGTGAAAGGAGGCAAAACTCGTGACTGTCACTTTTTCATCAATGTTTTTCTCCTCCGTGCAGCTCCATTTTTACCTTTTGCAGACAGGCATGTGCCTTTCCCTCCCAGGAAAGCCAGGCTCAACACCTGAAGCGAGGGGAGGGCAGGCTGTGTGGAGCTGAGCTGCAGCAAGACAGGAAAGGCAGTTACCCAAAGGGACTTCTGTAGTTGAGTGCCTAATTGGCACCTGGAATATGATGAAAAACATGTGATACAAGTGTGATGCCAAATCTTAAAAGGATAAGGTCAGAGCTGTTTTCGTGATCACACAAGTGTGAGCCGTTAAAGAAATAGGAATAGATGGAAAAGTTGGTTCTAGATATTACCTTTCTCTGAAATATGGAGACAAATGTGGGAATGGTCACCATGACCATGGTGCACCTTGTGCTATTGAAGTTAGAGGCGCCTGAGACTGAAGTGGTAAGACAATATATCCTTTTGGAGTCCTTGTTGCTGAACATCGTTGCCTAGGTATACACTTGTAATTGTTAAAGGCTTTTTCCCTGTCTGGCTTGGTGGTTGACTTTCAGATGGACAGATTTATAGCTTTGCTCTGTCAGCAGCTTCTGTTTTGAGTGCTGTGCTTTAAGGGTATAGTAAATGAAGGCGGAATAAATCTGGGCTTCTAATTTCAGTGCTTAAGATTCCCAATGCTATTTGCAAGAATTTCAGTCTGGCATTAGATGTTAAGTATTAGAGTGTCATTACTGTAGGAGAAAATGTAAAAGTAAAATAATATAGCAGTTAGGTAATGCACTTTTAATTCTGTACTGTGATAGACAAGATACCAGCCAATGTTAACAAAAAGAACCTCCAAAGAAGAATACCCCTAAAAGCTCCAAGATCAGTGATCTGCAAGGGAATTTACTTTGGCAGTTGTACTGGTTTTTTATTCCTCATCCCGCTGTGGGAGAGCGAATGAGTGGCTGTGTGGGACTCGCTGCCTGCCAGAGTTAAACCACAGCAACAACTTACTTCATTTTTGAGATATTTCCCTTGGACAGTGATCACTTTACCTCAGATAGTATTAATTTCCTAGTACTTAAGGTACATGTTTCTGGTTTTGAAAGTGAATGACAAAAAGTTGAAAAAACCCTAAGAAGTCTATGTGAGGAATTACTGGCAATCTTTTTGTGTAATGGTGTAGATCAAAACATTACACTTCTTCATTTTGATTTCTTTTTCCCCTTTACAGCATATAATCAAGTTTCACAGGGCTTCTAAAGCAAACAAGAAACCAGTTCAGTTACCTCGGGGAATGGTGAAGTCACTGTTATATCAGATCCTAGATGGTATTCACTACCTGCATGCTAACTGGGTGTTACACAGGGATTTGGTAAGTGAATCCACAATGGGTTTTAGCACTGGGATAATGATCGAGGGCAAGGATTGTTTTTTGTGAAAAATCACTGGGAAACAAAAACCTTTGTGCTAAGGACATGTACTAATAAATATATATTTTTATGCTGCACTCAGACAGCTTTGATTAGTAAAGCAAATTTTAAAAGCAGGCTATGATCTGATCTGCTTGTGACAGCAAAGTATATCAAATGGCTGTTTTCCTCTTTTTTACTTTTCTAAATAAACTATTTTTTAAAGTGTTCATTCAAATAACAGGCATATTGAGATACAGAAAGTGCCTCTGGTACTATCACTGCAGGCAAGATAAATATGGCATGTGTGTAGGTGTGGGAGAGGATGATTGGCTGTAAGAACTGCTGGAAAAACTCTGTAAAATTCTCAGTTGTACTTACAAAGGTAACTTTTGAAGACCGTTATCTTCTACTAATTTTTATAATCTATCAGAAATATAGCCATGCAACCTGTTGAATGCTTCTGCAAATAAATTAATGTTTATCAAAACTACAGTGTAAGCAAAGCATTTTGAACCTGAGTTAGAATTTCTTAACTAGCAAACTGTAATAAATGTTTTTAACTGGTGAATCTCACCAATTGATATATATTTGCCTTTGAAATATGCCCATAGGTGGCTGGGCTGGTTCTGTTGTCCTAAAACTGGGCAGTTTTCCTGACCCAGTTGTCAGTAGCTCTTTTTCTTAGAAGTAAATTGGAAAAAAAGCTATCAAAGTATGACACTCTCTATATATGATGCTTCTAATTACTAAAACTTCATTAGTGCATGAGAGTGTCATGAGTTTGACCTTTCACTCCTATGAGTGAGGTTACCAATGCAATTCTATGCTTAGTGCAATAAATCTTGCTTTCTTACTACTCTCTCAAAGTCACTTTTAGTTTTTGAAATAAAAGCTTTAATAGTGTTCCTGGAAATGTAGTTAATGACTAGTTATTTGTCTTCTATTTTCATGCCCAGTAAATGCTTTTACAGTGTGCCAGTCTCTCTTTAAAATAATAAGAAAAGATTTATCTTTGGTAAACAATATTTTCAGAATTGAAATACAATGAAGCTTTGCTTTATTAAAATAATTCTGTAGATACTATTTTTAATTTGCATCTGGTTTTAGAAATGGAACAAAGGCCTCAGCACTGAGGGGAAGAACTCAAAGATTTTCATGGCTTTGTCATGACTCATGAAATAGTGGAGTAAAACATAGTGTAGAAATGTATAGTGCATGTTCCTACATAGACACACTTTGTTTTAAACCAAAATGTCATGTCGTACTCTAATGTTCTGCCTGCAATAATACTCTTCAGCATATTTTTAAGAGGCATACAGAAAACCAACTACCTGTCGTCAAGTATCTAAATTTTTCTGATGTTCTCTCTACAGTTTCAGAAACTTTATGAACTTAAACATAATTGAGTTCAAAAACAAAACCGTGCATGTTGTTAACTGGATGGCTCAGGAGATTGGTAATTTATTACAGAGCCTTTCACATCTAGGTCTGTAGCTCAAATACATTTTAAGTTGGCAACTGTGAAAAACTATTACCATCTCATTTTCTGACCTATGTGAAATGAGTTGGTGGTCTCAGTCCAGCATGAAGTTTTCTTCCAGCAGAAAAACCACCATCACAATTGGGTATCTTTTGATAATCCGAGGAAGAGACCAAAAGCTTGAGGCAGAGACTGAGAGGTCCTCCCACTGGAACCTTGTCAAGCTGTCTTGGTGAGAATCCTATAAAAGCTGTGCAGGGGCTGCCTTTGCTGCCTCATCCGTCGAAACCTTCGGGTTTGTCATTCTGAAATTGTCTGGGTTGAGCTGAGTTTAGAAGGCATGTGTTTCACGCGGGAGAGAAGACAGAATTGCATCCGTCAGATACTTTCTTCGTTTGTCAGGATCCCTGGGAACAGCATGAGTAACCGAAGGGATGCAAACTAGTGTTTTGGTTTAGTAAGACAGAGGCGTATTGGTGCGAAGTTAAGTTTGCGAGTTGGGACTTCAATAGCACGTATATTCTGATCCAAAGCAGAACAAATTACATGAATACTTGTTCTTAGATGTGGGTTTCTCTTCCAGGACACTGGTTTCTGTGCTAGGATATCAGTAATACTAGCCTTCAGGAAGATCAGTGTTAAATCATCCATTTTAGCTCCTGATGGGATGGCTGGACAGATCTACTGTGTTTCTCCTGCTGTATCGTTAAAATGATAGGCGTTGCTGCTGTTTCTAAACTTTTTAAGTTTCTCTAGATGTAGATGTGTACAGATGCACATGCAGAGTTGCTTATGTGACATGCTTGCTTTCATTTCATATATTAAGTATTGTAAGAGTAATGGGGCTTGGGGGCAGTAGAAAGCTAAAGAGTGTAGTACTTGAGTAGACAAATCTATTCTTTGCTACATCACTCTTATTCATAACGATTTTTAAATTTTTGTTAAAGGGTAAGAAAGCTCATGTCTTGGGAAAGTAATTTTCTTCCATCTGAGGGCAATTTTCTGGTTTTGTTTTTTTTTTTGAGATGTCTTAATTAAGTTAGTATTTAGGTAGGTAATGTTTTGGAGGGGCTTTTTTTTTTGAGATCTTGACTTCTGCAATCAGAAACAAAATATGACAAAGTAACTCCTTTCTTGCTAGCATTCTCAAATTGGGCAGTAAAGCTGGATGACTATTAAAATCACATAAACTTAGACTGAAGTAGAATTGAAGAATTCCAATTCATATAAGATTTGTAAAAGTAACTGTATTCTGTATGAAACTAAAAACTGTAGTAGACAATAATTGTCTTCTGTGGTCTTCTTTTCTAGTCATGGTTTGTCTCTTACTGAGGAAACGCATACAAATCTTAGCAATAACTATTTAAATAGTTAACTCTATTTGCTGTTCAATTTTGGGGGTTTTTTTTGTGGTTTTTTTTTTCTTTCACTGGTTACATGAAAGCCAATTCACTATTTCCATGAGAGCAAGGGAGCTGTTGATCATATTTGTTACCTTTGAATACTGCTGTGCTTGAGTAGTTAGCTTTCCCATAAGCCTTTGAAACATACCAGTAAAATTTTTCAACAAATAAATGTCAGTCCTTTTAAAATGTCTTATTTGACTTGCATATTCGTCAGCTTTTTTTAATTTCATGACTGAGAACAGTAGAAAGCAGATTGTTTATTCATGCTCTGACTATAGCAGGAAGGAAATAAGAACACTTCATGTAATTGCCACAAAGTGCATCAATTATAGTTTTAATAATATTTTGAATTTAGTTGTCAAGCATGCTTGAAAAATACTGCATTTTGCTGACGACTTTTCCTAGTATTTTTTCTGCTTTATGATATCCAGCTATTGGACTTCTTCCTTTACTCAAAGTTCTTATTGCACTCTAAAAATAAGCATAAGCAGAAGACTGGCTATAGATCAGCTTTCATCAGTCTGCAACCTCAACAGTGAGAGGAGAGGATGGACTTTGCAGCTTGGAAGATTTCTTCTAGTAATGGACTCATAGTAGAGGTCCATTTGCATGTTATACCAACTTCTATGCCATGGCTGTTAGCATTTGAAAGTGTGTCTTCATTAAATATTAGTTTGTAGTACTCCTGTGCACGCAGTCAGGATCCAGTCTCAGCTAAGACGTGAGTACTCCTCCACTGATTTTGTCTGGTGACAGTAAGATTAGTCTGCAATTTAAATTAATATCAGATTTTGCACTGAAATTATCTAAAGCACTCAAGTGGTGCAGCAATGCTTAACAACATACCACCACCCTGAACAAAATGGACTCAGATCTACCCCTAAACAAAAATCATAGAATAGAACCCTAGAATCGTAAAATGGTTTGGGTTGGCAGGAATCTTTAAAGGTCATCTAGTCCAACCCCTCTGCAGTGAGCAGGGACATCTTTCACCAGATTAGGTTGCTCAGAGCCCCATCAAGCCTGACCTCGAATGTCTCCAGGGATGGAGCCTCCACCACCTCTCTGGGCAACCTGTGCCAGTGTCTCACCGCCCTCATTGTCAAGAAGTTTTTTCTAACATCTGATATAAATGTACCCTGCTCTAGTTTAAACCATTGCCTCTCATCCTGTTGCTACACACCCTTGTGAACAGTCCCTCCCCAGCTTTCCTGTAGCCCCCCTCAGGTACTGGAAGGCTGCTAGAAGGTCTTCCTGGAGCCTTCTCTTCTCCAGGCTGAACAATCCCAACCCTCTCAGTCTGCCTTCATGGGTGGGTGCTCCAGCCCTTTTGATCATTTTTGATGCCCTCCTGGACAAAAAAATACCCACAAAACCCAAAGGAAATCTCACAAATCTTAGCTGAGACACTATGATGAAACATTTTTTTTGTTCCCAGATTTTCAGACTCACTTCCCTGGCCTGTTTCTTTGTCTGTGGTGTGACTGGGGGATGAACAGATGAATTGCCACTTGGCAAGCCGGGTATGGAAATGAGTAACAAGTGCTGGGCTTCTGCTTCCCAGTCCCCTCCTGCTGTCTCCTGCCAAAGGAATGACAATCTCTTAATTTTGGTCAGTTACATTCAGGTCCCAGTTAGTCTGGGGTTGCATTGCTGTGGACGTGAACATTTGCAAACTAGCGCTAGCAGAGGATTTTGCGGCCTATTTAACGCCTTCCTAGTGTGCAGCTCAGCTAAACTGCTGCTGTGGGATGAACACTGTTTTTTAATAAGCTTTCAGGCAGACAAACTTTAATACAGTTGGAATGTAGCTTCCTGGGACCTGGACTCTTCCCAAGGATACCTGCTGCCAGGTTTGGGATTAGCGGGAACATTAAAGCTGCTCTTTAAACAATAAATGAGGAAAAGCTACTGCCAGGGTGAGGTTTTTTGTAGACAACATCTTAGTCACTTTCTGGGCTCTGACTGTGAATCACTTAAGTATACGGTTTAAGCTGTCAATTTACCATTTTCCACATTAGAGTTCTTGAATCCCTTGTCAATATTCAAGGTTTATTTCAGAAATACAAGGCTTCAGTCCTGCTCTAGTGCTTTCAAAGCTGTGGTCATTTGAAAAAATTAACCTAAATGCTTAGAAATAAATAGTAGGAAAACCTGTGCACACTCACAGAGAGAAGTTAGCAGCTTTTAACCGCATAGGGATCTTCTGCCCTGTGTAAGTCTATAAGCAGATAATAGGTGTTATTTCCTGAAAGATATTGTAATGAGTTACTGGAGATTTGCTTTCAAAGGAGAAAAAAAAAAGGCCAGCCTAAACCTAATCACTGTTTTGGGTATCTGTTCCTGTATTTCACAAGATTTTTGTTTTCAAGGTGTTTTTCGTTATGTGTGTGCTTTCATGAGATCACAAAACATGTGTGGCAGAACTTTGTTCTCTTGCATAGACTGTACTAACATGCTTTGCTGTGAGTTGTGATTTACTATAATTGTAAATATTCTATAGCTAAATTAACATTATCCAATGTTTTTTCATGCTCCTATTTACAAGGAACATGGTTACTCCTGTGCCTTCTTTTCTGAGCGTTTTCTTCGTGTCTTAGATTAAACTTTCAAACCAGTAGCTAATCAAAGTGTAGAAATGATCAGAAGAGGCTGCAAAATTCAGTATTCCATGCTCGTGCCAGTGACAAAAAAAACCCAAACCCTCAGAAACCGAAACTTTTTTTTTTTTTTTTTTAAAAATAACTGCTGTGCAGATGAGAACCCATTTGGCTTGCTTTCATCTTGGACATTATTGTTGGTAGTGGCCTGTTAAGTCAAGCTCTTGACTGAGTAATGTCTGCCAACTTTGTACAAATGCAGATTTGACACTAGAAATACAGAGTGTGTTGCTGCAGTACGACCAGCTTTTCAGTCAGAAAAGTAGAATGCATCACTGCTTAGATCTTTGTATTCACTGTAGAGAAGCTTATAGAGATATATAAAATCATTTGCTTCATATAAGCATATTGTTGTGCGGCCATTCTCTTTGAAAGGTCATAGCAATCAGGAGATTCCTGAGAGGAAAAAAGCAAATGTCACTCCAGCCTTTAAAAAAGGCAAGAAGGAGGATGTGGGAAATTACATGCCAGTCACTCTTGCCTTGATCACTGGGAATGTGATGAATCAAATCCTCCTGGAAGCCATTTACAAACATTTGAAAGACATGAAGGTGACTGGCAATAGTCAGCATGGATTCGTGAAGGGGAAATCATGCTTAGCCAACCTGAAACCCTTCAATGGCTGGATGGGGGAAGAGTAGGGGACGTTGCTTGATTTAATAAGACTTTTCGACGCTGTGTCCCGTAGCATCCTTGTACACAAACAAATGAAGCACAGACTAGGTCAAGTGAGATGGATTGAAAGCTGCTGAGTTGATGGGCTCAAAGGGTTGTGATCGGTGCCACAAAGTTCAACTGGAGACCACTCATGAGTGGAGTCTCCCAAGGGCTGTGACTGTAATCACTGAGAACCTGGACAAGGCGAATCAGAGCACACCCTCAACAAACTGGCAGATAATTTCTAGAGGTGCCTTCCAGCCTCAGCCATTCTATGAGTGTGTTTAGATCTTTGCCGTTTAATCTGTCTTGAAAAATTCAATTACTGCTTTTTAAAAACCTAAAATCCAGCTCATGACAAATCAGTAGAAGAGTAACTGGTGGAGGGAGAGGTGGGGTCAAATATAAGAAGAACATGAAAGATCAAATAGCTCATATGGCATAAGGAACAATGAGAAGAAGGAAGTGAAATACAAAACTCTTGCCATGAAGGAGGACATTTTTGTGATGTGTCTTGACTGTTAAGAAGGAGGACATGGTGCCATTTTCTTTTCTTAAGGAAAAAAACCATGATGTATCCTCAAAAGTTTTTTGAAAAGCTGTGTTTGTAAAACAAAAAAATGTATTTCTACTGGGTCAGGGTAGGAACCAACTTAGGGTATGAAGCTCTTCTGTAACTGCACTGTTTCTTGAATGAGATACCCAAGTCTTGAGAGATGAAAAAATTTTTCAGTTCTGTAAGTTGAAGTGTTATAAAGATTCATATTTTACACCTCTCTTAGATTAGCTCTGTCTTTTATTCTTAGCTGGAATACTATTCCTATTGTGCTAAAACACTGAAATCAAATGGAAAAGATAAATGAAAATACAATATTCAGTGTACTTCTCTTGTTGTATTTAAGTCTTTATTGCAAGTATTCCTGGTTATTTTGTAAATTGGTTTTCTTTTAAGATAATGAACAGATTATTTTTTTTTATTCACAGACCATCTCCATTCAAGCAATTCTTGAATAGGAATATAATCTTTCATAGTGTTTTACAGGCTGATCTCCTTTAGCCTCAGATCATAATAAGCAAGGTCATTAACAAGTTTTAAGTAAGGGTTGTGAAAGGATAGAGTAAAACTCAAAGACTTATGATGTAAAATGGCACATACACCTGAAAATAATTTTTACCTAAACAACCAGTGTTTAGCAAAAATGGAAAGCTGATCATAAAAGTTCTTGATAATCTTACCACACAATGCTGTTAGATTCCTATTTATAGTAAGAATAGAGGTAATTTTAGTAGGTATTTTTCTGATTGCAAGTAAAAAGCTTTTGTATAAACTTGATTCAAATGAAAATGGGCATGCAAGGAGAGGTTGGAAATCTCGCAATTTCAAGAAAATTTTCCAAATCCACCTCTCTTAGACTGCTGCTTCTGTTCAAAGCCTCGTTTACTTGATTGTCAAGTCCAGCCTTATTTAGGTATCTTAAAGATGACTAATTTTTTTTAGCCTTTCATTATCTTCTGCATGTGTTTCCAAAAGGTCTGACTATCAGTTTGTCTGGTGTTGAAATGCGGTGCTCTGAAGACTTTTAGTCAGCTCCCCAAAATTGTCGGGCAGCTTAGAGATATCCCATCCCTTCGTATGTGCAAAATTTGGCATTTTCAGTCAGTAATAAATTCATTTAGTGGTTGTTACTGCAGCAGTCTCACAGCCCTTTTATGCTGCCCTCACAAGTGCTTTAGAAAAGAAGTCATTTGCAAAGAGAATGTCTTTTAAAACCTGTGCTAACTTCGTTCTGTGATGCAATATGAAAAATGTGAGCGGAAGGGAGGAGAAAGAGCAGCAGGATGTAGCTTTTGGGATGTATGGAAAGATGGCCAGGTGAACACTGCCTTCATAACAAAAATAAAGATTTGGGAACTTTTCTATATTTCACTATATATAAAATATATATTTTTATTGGAATACTAGAGAATATTCTGCTTTCTTATGTATCAGTAGCTGAGGATTTTTGAATACTGCAAAGGAGGTACCTTCCTATGAAGTGTAGTTACTCATCATTCAGTCTTGAACTTCAGCACTTCTCACAAAGCGGGATGCCCTCATGCAGAACTAGCGTTCTTTGTTTAAAGAGGGCTCATTCCTTCAAGGGCTGTTTTGTCAAATTTGGATTTGGTAGAATGTTTTTACTATTCTGTTTTCCAAGCTTAGAAATATTTTGACTTTTTTAAATTACAGGGTTAAATAGATAAGTAACTGAAGTAGAATGATGTTATGAGAATTATATGGGTGTAATGTAAGTAATGTCTTGAGAATTATCATTCATATATAGATACCTAATGTGTAGATAATTTTTGTATATATGTGTATGTGTATATATGAGGATTTTAAGTAGTATGAGTCTCTTTTTCTGTTTAATAGCAATAGTCCTACCCAAATTAGCTGACATTTTGGGGATGCATGTACATTATCTGATGTGCAGACTATACTAGATTTCTTTCTTGTCTGTAGCTTTAAACTTCTTATGTTACTAGCCTTTTTTTATTTTAAATGTGCTGGCTTGCAAGATGGACAGATAGCTGATTATGGTGCTGGAAAGAGAGTAACATGAGTAAGCCTTTGCTGTTGGAGGCTTAGCTCAGTCATCTCGGTGCATTGTCACGCAGCAGTGATGGATAAACTGACTGAGATAACTCTCATATCCAGATACGTGGATACAAATACAGGTAAGATTTCTGTAGAAGAAAGGCATTCCAGAAACTTCACACTTAATTCCTGTTGTAAAGGTAATGGGCTGTACTAGCCAGATGGAAAAAGCATCAGCACAACTTTGGTTCTGACATGAGAGAGGTACGGAGGACCAGAACTTCTTTGATCGTAAATATACCTTAGAAGTAAGCTTAGTCAATAAAAATCCTGCAGTAAGATTTTGTGAAAGCCCTGGAGTGTGATTTTAGAAACAATTAGATGCAGTTTGCAGTTTTGTTGGTTTTTTGAGTACTAAATACCTTGTTAAAGTTGTGGCAAAGTAATAGCTGTGTAAAATGCTGTGGAAGACAGTAACATAAATTATCCAAAATACAAAAAATAGCCATAATAATTGTTTTGTCTGCATCTTGCTTTAGAAATAAAATCCTATATGAATGATCTGTAGTCGTTATTCAGAGGACAACGCAAATTAACTCTTTAGCCTGTGAAGAATTCCCCTCATAAATAGGGCACACTTATGCCATATAAAAGCTTTCTCTGTATGAACTCTCAACTTTATTTGACTTGCTCTGAACACGACTGACACAAATTGTGATCTTTGGGGCATGTTTGAAATACACACAGAGTAGCAAGTAAACATAAAGCCCGGACAACCACTAGAAAGTGTGAAGGAATAAAGCGTATAGGCTTTATTTATTTTTTTTCCTTTCATCCAGAACAGGAAGAGTTGCACATTAGTCAGTACAAGTAGAGTGATACAGAAGTGATGAGAGTACTAGTTAAATCAAAACCAAAAATAAAATAGGGATATTAAGGAGAATGGCATGGGCTACCACATATGGTATGCATGCACAGCAAAGAGTAAGAAAGGCAGTTTTCTTGTGTATGAAAGTCTTAGAAAGTATGAGATGACAGCCCTACTGAATGCCTGTCAAACTGTGGAAGCTGCTTCAGCAAAAGGAGCGAGCAAAACCAATGCTCGGCGTTGTTATTACCCACTGGATATCCTCTCTTGGGAGGCAGAACTCTAAATTGAAACAGGAGACTGAGTTCTGTCCAGAATACTGTAGTACTTAAAAAACATTTTCAGTGCACACTTTCTTCTTGCCCTTAATCTTGCTCTGATGTGTCCGCAGCACCCAGAGTCATCCTGGCCGATGGACAGAGGAGTTGCTTGTGTAGCAAAACCCACGGGAAATACATTTCTGCAACACTACTTGTTTTAGCTTTGTTATTACACTTTTGAATGTGTTAATGATACTTGACATGTTAGATTTTCCTGCTATAATAATGTTTTTGCATATGATATCCATCTTTCCATCCTTGGACACTTAATACAGAAAATCACCACCCAGCAGCTTGTCCTGATGTACATTCTCAGGGAGTGGGAAAGTTGGCCTGAAAAGTTACCTTTTTTTTTCCCATTTCAACTTGAATTCAGTTCCAGTGGAAGCGACAGAAAAGTCTGTGTACTAGGCTGTGTACGGGCTTTAATAAGTTACATTGCCCCAAGTTGGCAGTAATTGAGGGACAGCAATGGAAGGAAATTCTTGGAGTGTGTTCAGAGCATAAAAATGTAATAGTGAGGCCAACAGCTTTCATCAGCCTGAACCAGAGAGAAAATATCGTGATGGAGGCTAGCAGAAGGCCTCCTTGGCAGAGATGTGGCATTCCTCTATCTTCTACCCTATCCAAATACTTTCTGTCCTTAAAAATTTTTCAGCATGTGTGCTTTGATAATTTAGGTTTTGGGGATTTGTTTGGCTGTTATTTGTAAATTTAATGGTTCCTGGGTTTAATGAGATTTTGTTTAGATGCTTGATCTAATTTTTTTTTAAATGGCTCTGAGATGTTCTTTAAGAAGATAATTAACAGAAAGTATTAAAATAGATTTTCTAGTGCTTTTCACAATTCATGTGTTACTTTTATTTAAAAAGATTTTGTTGTTTATATTTAATACGTGTTGAATTCTGTGGAGCTATTGTTTTTACCAGTGTTTGTGGTGGTCTTTTGAAGATAATTTGTTTTAAAACCCCAATTCAATTAATAAATGCAACTGAAATTATCTTAATTGTGAATTCACATCTTTGAATTCAAGGAAATATATTAACTGCGGAAAAGGGCTGATACAACCATATTCAAATGATAGTATTGACAGTTCCATTGTGCTAAAGTACTATTTAGCATTGAAGTAGTTGGTTCTGTTCAAAGGGGAAAGAAAATTGAACTGCTTTCTTTCACGGTAAAATGTTCAAGAAAAGTCACTTCCAATCCCTAAAAATGCACCAGGAGAGCATCCCACCTTGATAATAACAAAAAGTCTTGATGTATGTTATGATTACTTGAAGATCAACACGGTTGTTAAAACAGATGCCCCTTAAGAAGCATCAATGTTTTGTGGGTCATACATAGGCCCTGAGATGGGATGTAATTTTGCAAGGCTGTCTGAAGGCTGTGTCACAGAACTGCTCTTCCAAGCAGGCTACAGCTTGGTTAAGCTCTTGCATTTGTCTTTCAAAACCTTTTTCATTTTTGTCCCATACACCTGAATCACAAACTTCACAGCAAGACATTTTTAACTTGTTTCACGCTTCTCAGGCACTTGTTCGCATAGAGCTGAAGAGGTTGAATTTTTTTTTGTATTGATTGTGGCGTTTTGCATTTGAATCTGTTCCGGTGTTGTTTAATATAATACTTTGAAGTCTAAAATATTAGAAGTCATTCATTCTAAATCTTAATAGAATCATTGTTGAGGCCATGACTGCAAAAGCAAAATAATTTAGGCATAAAAGCAGTTTGTTTAGTATTGTTCTTTTAAAGTTAAATTGCCTTTAGATTAAAACCAGTGTTATACTTTTTTCACAATTATTTTGGCTTATCACAGGTAACAATGGGTGAGATGACCAGTTCTGAAAACAAGTCTTACAGCCACTATCCATGCACAAATATTAGTGGTTAACAAAAGTCACTGGTGCGATGCACCCCACCACTGTGAACCCTCTACTGAGTAATGATTTATAAGCCAAACTCTTTAAATATGGGATTACACAAATGAAAATTTGTTAAGGTGATACCTCTGTTTTAATGCACCTTATAATAAGGTTTAGTATGAAGAGGGTGAATCTGTTAATAAGAAATACATGGGACTGCTGCAAACAGTTAATAAGTTTTTGTGCATTTACATTTTAGTACCACAGATAATTCATGGGAATTTTGGTTACCCTTTGATGGGTATGTTTAAAATTAACCTTTGAAAACTAATGAGTTCAGAAACAGCCTAACAGCAAAAAATACCTGGAGTTCCCACAGACCTGGTTTAATGCTTAAAAGTACTAAGATGGCAGTGGTTAAGCAGTCCAAAAATGCCGTTGTTTTCCTCAGTGATTTGATGAGTAAAACTTAGTGGAAAGGAGGAGGAGGACCCAGCAGCAAGAATGTGTCCTGTGATTTCCAGACATCTAGTATGCAGACACAGAATAAGTAATCATCTCCCACTCCTATGAATAACTTGCTGTTATGCTGTCTTTTTTTGATACGATCACATCTCATCAAGACATAGATTGGTGTAATTTTCATGTTGTTTGCATTTTTATCTTCAAAATAGAAAACAAAATAAGTTGTAAAGTCTGAGTTTCCCCCTCTGAATGAACACAAACATTTTCAGCATATGTGAAGAAGCAGTATGTGGCTGCAATGTTTGTTCAGATGGAACAACAATTAAAAATAAATAAATAAAGCTCAACATCGGTAATATTCCTGCAGAAAAGATGTGAAGAAAATGCATGGCTTGTAACCTGAACATGAATCATTAGCCTTACACAGTGAGGCAAAACAAGATACCATACTGGGCTTGTATAGAGTGAAAGATGCTGTGCAAGTCACGTAAAACAGTCCCTCTGCTTTATTTAGCATTAGCGAAGCCTCGGCAGGAGCAGTGCAGAGTTCTGTGCACTCGCGTTCAAAGAAACGGGTGCCCCAAGGCAGAACAGCTTGAGGGAAGGAACAAGAATGATCATACATCCAGAAAAAGCCCTACCTACTAGGAAACACTGAGTGGAAGAGAGTTCTTTTAATGTAGGTGAGAGAACTGAAATGAGATGTAGATCTTGTGAGGTATCAGAAGCCCTCACAGCGAAGGAGTGGTTTTCTGCTGATGCGTAAGAGAAGAGGCAATGGGAGTAACCTCATTTGCCTTGTTAGAAGGAAAGGAAAAACGTTGCAAAAGAGTTAGATCACCGGGGAATTATGCAGCCTCCATCATCAGAGACTTTGAGATCAGGGCGGACAGAGTGTCACGCGTCAGGTCAGGCAGGTGGCGGAAGGTGACGGACTGAAGTTTGTCGTAGGTCTATGAACTTGTTGTTATAGTCCCTGTTTTTTTCCACTCCTTTATTTGAAATTAGACTACTGCTTAGGATTTCTCTTTTCAGTTTGCAAATAATGGTCAGATTAGAAGTGCTTAAGAATATTTCAGTGAGGATCTTTGTTCTCTCTTCAGCAGTAATAGTGATTAAATGCACAAGGTTCGGGTTTGTCTAGGAATCACACAAGGAGTCCTACAAAGCCAGATCTAGGACAAGATAAATATTTAGTGCTGTGCCATGGTCCCAAGGCTATTCTTCCATGAGAATGAATTATTCCCCTGCTAGTGGGTTGTTGGGTTGGAATAAGGGTGATTTTTTTCTTAAATTTTGTTTGGTGGGATTGTCAGAAAGTTGTTTTGTTGGCCTCTGAAGTATTCAGCTGCACATCACTGCATGGCTCTTCACATTCGGGTTAGGATCGTAACAGCTTTACATTTGCATTTGTCTGGCATGAGCAAATTATTTTACTTGATGGTAAAAGTAAATATGCCTCTATTAGAACAAAAATGAGTGACTTTTTAAAATTTATCATTTGTAGCTATAAAAAAAAGATAGCTGTTTTCAAGTACACAACATAAAAATGGTGGATTTTTTTCTTTACTTGCTCAGCCCCAAGTGATTTGAATAAACACTTCAAATTTTAGTTTTTTCTAGATAATTAAACTGAAATTTAACAAATAAAATTGAAGCTTGTCCAGATTTCTTCCTTCTGTTTATTTTTCTTTGCAAATAAATTTCTGATGTGTAACAGATTGCCCAAAGAGACAAATCTGTGAAGTTGTTTTTTTCTTCAGATGGTGGACTTTGAGTCAAAGATACTGAACAAGAATATCTGACCCATGCTACTAATGCAATGATTTTAAGAATGGTAGCCTTCAGAATAAGACCTCTGATGTAAAATTTAATTTTTTTTAATCTTTACTTGTGATGTGGTGTAAAAATTTTGTGTAACTGTGTAAATATTTTTGTCTGTAGTAAGAGTCCTCTGAGCTGTTTCAGTGAAGGACATTTAATTCTAGAAAGAGGTGAACTGCTGTGAGTGTTTATTCCAGATCTACAGAGGGATTTTTTTTATTCTGTGTCTTTAGAAGACTCCTACACGTATTTCTGAATTGTCTGTATTTTAAAATGTTTTGTGTAAATCCTGAGAGGAAGAAAAATCTGAGTGTGAATCAAGCTGTTGCTACCTATTTTACTGATCAGTACTGTCATCTCTTTGTGCTTTGTCTTCTCATCTGTACCTACCTTTAACTTAGGCTAGAAGATCTTTGAGGCAGGAATAGTTACCCAGTGTTGTGCTGATTAATCATCTGGTGTAGTAGAGTCTGTGTGAACGTGGCTACTTGTTCCTATCAAAATCCAAACAGTAAAATATTTTAAACATCATGAGGATGTTACAAACATTTTTGTAGAGTATTACCAACCTGCAAAAATGCAAGGGGGAAATTATACTTTAGGTCAATGTAGTATTTACCTGAAAAAATGTAGTGCCTGTGTAATATATTGTTAACTCTACTGGAAAAATATTTATTAGGCATATAGCATATTAAATACCCCAGACATATTGAAGCAGCTTTTGTAAAAGATATACATGTTTTCTCTGAGTCACAGCGTAGCAATAGAATGGTTTATGTGGTGAAATAATGTGCTTTCTTCCCTAGCAGTTTGTATTGCTTTAAACCTCGACATTAACTCTGAGTTTAAAGATTAATGCTGCTTGTTTATTTCTAGGACTTTTCCAGAAATGTTGAATGCTCTGTGAGCTGTGTGCCCATATACAGCATTTCTTTAATGTTGAAGCAGTAATTACCTGGAGCATATGTCTTTATTTAAAAAACAAAACAAAACCCAAACACAAAAAACCCCAAACAAGCAAAACCCAAAAGGGAGTGGTGGTGTGGGACACAAGTTCTTCTGTGTATCACTGAGCTAATGCAGCCCAAGCTGGATCTGGTGTTATTGCTGTTGGAAAGATAATGGGACATATCTTCCCTTTTTGGTCACAGTCAAGTTACAACATTTTCTTCTGTCTTTTACCTGCTCTCAGTGAAGAGATGCAACATCTCCTATTCCTTTTACATATTTTGTAAGTGGATTTTACAGTTTCAGAAATCCATGTCGGAGCCTTTCATAAGCAGTAGTAATTAAATTTCTCAAAGAAGTATTTTGATGGATTATTATTTTTTTGCACTGTATCTTACCCGACATGAATTACTTTTAGATCGATATCAAATTATGGTCTTTTGTCTCTTTGAATGTGTTTACAGCAGAGCCTGATGAATTCAGGAAGTCCTGAGAATTTCCTAGAATGCGTGTTTGGTAAATCACACTATGATATTAGGGTTTATTGTATTAACTTTTTGGTGACCTAAACTGTCTTGCTCTGGCATGCTTTTTTCTTCAGATCAATTTAAACTGGGAAAGCAAAGCGAGAGGTGTAGCTCAGCCTTATCATAATTTTTACAGTTCACAACTGAATAGGAGCCCCTGTTTTGTCCAGGATTTATGGTATGAATGTGTATCTAAATCACTCCACTTCAAAACAAGCCTAGTATATATTTTCAGCTTTAGTTGTGAGTTTCATGAATTTCTTCCCCCTTTCCGCCCCCAAATAAACACTGCAGATTTGATTTATATAAACAGTGTTAGCGTTTGAGGAATCCTCTGACTGCAGATGCCACGACCGGATTATGAGAAGGAGAATGGCAGAAAATATAGGATTAAGAAGTGAGTGGTTATGTTTCTAACCAGCTGAACTCTAGTTCAAGTATTTAGCTCGCCTCTCTAGTAAAAGAAAGAAAGGGAAGATGGAGAGAAAAATAATACCAAGGCAATGCTTTCCAGTGTTGCAGCTGTCTGAATTGGTATATGCTAGTAAATAGGAATAATTTAGATGATTTTTCTCTCTAGTATAAAGTGTTTTGGTCGTGTTTAATCTGTACCTCAGGTATAATTTTTATTATTTTTTTAATGCAAATTGTGTCTGCAAATGGGCCTGATGACCCTGGGCAAAACACATAGTAGAGGTTCCTTCCCATCCCTGTGCTGAGGCTGCAGGTGATGGGCAGCAACGGGACTGCCTCCTGCCAGAAGCATCTGGGGCAATTTTGGTAGAAATCTTGGCAGCTCGGCAGCTGCCAGCTCGTGGGGGTCAAGGGCAGAAAGGGGGGTGTCAGCTAGGGAGCCTGGTGCTGGAGCACAGCAACGCTGAGAAGAAACGTGAGGAAGATGCAGTCAGGGAAAGCCTGTGTCTGCGTCCTTGCACAGCTTGACGGTGACAGAGAAACTTGTCATTTTTGTCAAAACAAAGTTGGTTTAAAACTGGCAAAACAAAGCTTAACTAACTTTTCAGAGACTAATGTTTAGGTTTTTCGTGGTATATGTATTGTATATTTATTTTTTTTTCCACAGAAACCTGCTAATATTTTAGTTATGGGTGAAGGTCCTGAGCGAGGAAGAGTAAAAATTGGTATGTGTATATCTTTGATAAGTCCCAGTGTAGCATTTAAGTTAGAATGTTCTGAAGGTGCAGTTGTACCACCTAAAATAGTCACTGTAATACTGGTATGTGCCTGGGAACATTGCCTAAATGCTGTTTTCTGAGTGACTGGCTTCTTGATATTAGCCCCATGCACCAGTTCTGACAATGAAATGCTGTAGCCTCGTCAATAAAAAGTGGAAAATGTTATTATATTTTGTTTAAGTGGGTGTTTGTGTGGGGCGGGGGATTTTGATATGGGGATAAAGATGACAGCTAGCTAGGGGAAAGGAGGAGAGAGCAATGGGATTTTGAAATTTCCTCCATTTACCCCTGTAATGCCATGACATTGTCTTGCTGCTGCTTATAAAACCTAAATAGGAAACTACTCCTTGCTACAAACCTTAAATGTTATAATGGAATCGGAGGTGGCATTTTAGCCTACAAAATGTTCTTGAAAGGGGAGATAAACACAAGGGATCTTAAAAGCCCAGAAATCACAGCAATCCCGCCAAAATGCTTAGTGAGAGATCCTGCTATAAACGCTCACCCCGGGGTGTGCCAGGGTAGGAAGGAGCCAATGCTTTCCCCACTACTGTAACATTTTTCTGGTGGGAGTTACTGTTCACAATGAGAGGATAATTTGTAGGACTTGAATTGTTTTAAATTAAAGTAAATAAATAAATAAAAACTAACTGTAGTCTAACAGCAATAAGCTACACCAGGCTGTGTGCCAGCGTGGCAGTGCTCTGCTGGCAGACTGCTCAGGCACAGCCTACCTAGATCTGTTTCGGTAACACAGCCCCCTTTGGAAGGCTTGGGGTTTTTTAAAAGCTAGTTAATCTTTTCTTTTTCTTTTTTTTTCTTTTTTTCACTTCCCCCTGGCTTTCTTCTAGGAGATTACTCTTCTGCATTGTTGCTCTGTACTCTTACTGTTTTGTTTATCTGAACTATATCGTTAGTGTAACGATTCGGAGTAGGGTTTTCGTGGAGCGTTCAGTGCTGCGCCAGCCCTTGGAAAGGGAGCCCTTGGAAATCCGAGGAGCAGACGAGCCAGGGCTGAACGCTTCTGCAAGTCCTACCCTGAAAGTTTTTAATGCCCTTCCGAGGTTTAAGGTTAACAGTAGAGATTTGAGGTCTTCTCTGTACAAAACGGGACATCAGAAAGAAAAATTCCTTCCTACTGCCTTACTCTTCGCAGAGCGGTTGCTTCCAAAATTGAAAATGTAGTTCATCCTCTGGGCACATTCACTTTCAACGGTGGTGGTGATACTTGCTGTACACAACTACTTGCTAAATAATTGCACATAGACCACCCATTTGTTTCTTAATTTATAGTCTTGAATGAATTTGGGAATAACGTAGAACACAACTAAATTTAGTCAGACTCTGTTAATGGACAGGTGAAAGATTCTGTATCGGACCACCAGTCCTCTGAGCCATCCATTCCCAGTGGGGGAGGAGGGAGGGGGACCCAGGATTTCTAAGTGTGTTGTCAAAATGTAGATTTTTTTTTTTTCTTATTTTCTTAAGATATTACCACAGCAGGAAAAGAATGCAGAAGTTATACCCATACCAAGGGCTTCCACTTTTCCACTGTAACTAATTTTTCTAAAAAATACATAACTGGTATTTAACTTAAAATAATTGTATAGGCTTTTTGTGTCATTTTGAGTCATGAATTCACTTTCTGCCAATGATTTTCCTTATTTTTTATAGTTACTAGTGACTTTATCATATCTTGAGTAATTGATATTTTAATATAGAAAACTGTAAAATGTTTCACTCTTTAAATGAATTAAACCAATCATAAATAGGAATGCATATGAAAAAAAAAAAGGTTGTGTAGTCACATTAGAGACCCATATTTACACTGCAGTTTTCCCTCAACCAGTGAGCTGTAGCATGTAGGCACTTTTGCCTCGGAATAGCTACTCGTCTCATTTCATTCAGGTCTTTCTCAGCATGCGTATGTCCCTGCACCACAGAGTCCCTCTGTCTTGGGATTTGGGGAGCGGTGGTTGGGAAAGGGATCTGGTGGGAGAAGCTGCGTATTTTAGTCTGCCCATTTTTTTCTATATCGCTTGTATTTGGTAGTTCAGATAGCTTTCTAGGCAGTTGTATACTACCAACGCTAAAAAGTAGTTTTAAAGATATAATGCCCCCAAACAGAATTTTAAAATAACATAAATGGTATTTAATACAGCATCCCAATACTGGAAATATGTCTTGACAGAAAATTAGCAGGGAGGCAGACACTGCAGGCTTAGTTGCTGGTTTTGTGTAAAGGAAATCTTGCTACAGCTAACTTCATGTGGAGGAAGTTTTTTTGATGTGCACGTATGTATTATAAATCATTCTAACCTTTGCAGAACCTGCCTTTTGTTCATATTTAAAATGTTTCTTCTTGAAAGACCATCCGGTAATAATGGAATATTTTACCAGAAAATACTGGGTAAAATGAATCAGGATTTACCAATGTCCTGAGAAGTGAGTTGATGCGCTTTTTCAGAACAATGGTTAATTCTTTGTTCTAAATGGCTAATGTTAGTAATGATTTATAATGATATATTTTGTAGGTCATGACATCCAGTAACTTTTACAAAAGCTTTAAGAGAATATTCTCACAGAATTCATACCTGCTACAGTCCACGTTTGCATTAGCAGTGGTGATAGCGCTATCAAGTAAACACAATCAGTTTGATTAAAAAGAAAAAGTAATAATCCTCATATTTTAAAGCATATCTCTTTGAATTTTGCAGCTGACATGGGCTTTGCCCGACTATTTAATTCACCTCTGAAGCCTTTAGCAGACTTGGATCCTGTAGTTGTAACGTTCTGGTATCGAGCTCCAGAGTTGCTTCTTGGAGCAAGGCATTATACCAAAGCTATTGGTAAGTAAATTGGACAAAAACTTACTATTCTGTTCTTTATGTAAAGTGCCCCCAAATATTGAAGCCTTGATAAATAGTACAAAGGACAGTATCTGAGTTAAAGGTACATTACTGATTTCTTGGAGAAATGTTATTTTTGACAAGTTGCTTAGTTTACTGAGGTCTCTGGCCATCTATAGGAGTGAAATGTGTCTGGGTTTTGGCTCCAAATACTTCGTGATGCAATCTAATGGCTTTCTCAGAAGACTTTCATAAATACTGTGACAGGCAATACAAAATATGGGTGCTTCTTTGAAGTACTAGTGGAATCTATAATACTATGATGATGATGAGGCGCATGAATTTCATTGCAGAGGTATTTACCTACTGTAATAAGTACATGAAACAAGGAGTGGAGAGTATATAGGTTGCACTGAAACTAAACTGTAAAAATAAGCTACATTTTAGCCTTTATCTGTGTCTTTTTAAAGCACAAGGGTGAACAGGAATTGCTTGCAATACCAAGATGTGGTCAGTCATGACTCTGCGTCAGGCACATCCAGAAAGAAAACAAACCCTGCAGAATGCAGATGCTGTGAGGATGCCGTTAGTTACATGAGCTTAATGCTGCGTCCTCCTCACCACGGAATTTGTACTTAGCAGTCTGAATTTTAACAGCTTTGGCGTGCCTGTGGTTGGGGATGGGGGGAACAGCCTGGTAGCAGACTGGAGGGAGCTTCACCTCTGTAGATGTGAACAGCTTTGCCAGGGAAGAGAGAGACTGTAGAGAAGAAGACTGGGAAGTTTTTTCTCTTGCTGGCTGTTTTAAAAGATGTGTTAAAGCCTGGTGACAGTTTTTGGGGAAATAATTTCCCCTGCAACACTCGACTTACTTTGCACAAACGTGGATATAAAATATCAAAATACACATTATTTTCTGTAACCTGAAATTTTCCTCAGACCTTAGCCTTTTTTTTAGAAGATTGTGTCAGTGTGTTTGTCAGAAATTCTAATGTTTGACTTAAATGTATTGTCATTTACTCTTCTGTTAATACTGTATCTCTTCTGTAGATTAAATACATTTCTTCATATGTTCCTTTAAACTGCTTTTGTTGTGTTTGCATGCTTCTTCACTTTACTGACATTTTTCTCTGCTTGCAGCATGTAAAACTGCATGGATGGTCATAGCCTTTAGTACGTAAATTGTTTTCAGCACAGATAAAAGCTGACTGTGTATAGACACTGAGTAACGGCGATATGTTCTCTGCATCATTTGCTTTTGTCATTGTCTATGACCTTTTGTTCATTCAAGGTTCAGTGTAGCATTACTTTATTCAAGTTTAAAGTAGTGTTTGGATATACTAGAAAAAAGTCGAGAAAACAACTGGGAAGATTCAGACGGTCTAATTTTGCAGAGTGAAAACATAAAGGGTTTGGTTGTTTGATTGGGGTTTATTTTAAATGAATGTTAGGAAAAAAACCAGAGTGAGTCATGTGGGCATGGAGTGATTTTCTTGTTACTCTTTCCATGAGGTTTTATAGATAGCATTGGCTTATTCCAGTAGCACTGCTTTTCAACCTGTATTTTTTGGGTCATTTAATTCTTATTAAACCCAATGACTGATCAGAGGGAAAACATTTCTTGGCAGAGGCAGTATGCCAGTGAATGGGCAAGATGTTCGTTGGCTTTCCATTTGTGTTTTATGTGTGGACAGTTACCCAGAGAATTTCCTTTGGATTTTTTTGTAATCAGAATAACATTTTACAAAAATAAATGGTAACTACACTTTAAAAAAACCCTGCACGCTTGTATGATACTCCCTGAGCTCCTGTGTCATTACCAAATTTTATGCCTCTCTCTGTAGCTAAAAGGAAAAGTTGGGGAAGTGTTGCACTTCTACAACAGAAACTCAGATGTTTCAGTTCAGGGACCTTATGTCTGATAAACTAAAAAGTAACATTCTACCTCATTAACATGCTTTTGTAAAGATTAATTTTTTTTTTATTTCTATTCTCCTTTTTTAAAGATATTTGGGCCATAGGGTGTATATTTGCAGAGCTGCTGACATCAGAGCCAATATTCCATTGTCGACAAGAAGATATCAAAACTAGTAATCCTTATCACCATGACCAGCTGGACAGAATATTCAATGTAATGGGATTTCCTGCAGGTACATGCTGTACTTTTTATTTGCCATCACTGCTGTTCAAAGAAAGATATCTATTGCTTTCTTTGCGTATGAAGGTGGCAGCTGATCAAAGCAACAAAGCTGTTCAAAGACAATCTTTACTTCATGAGTTATAAGTCTAGAATCTAATGGTCATATTAGATATTTTTCCTATAATTAATGGTAGGATTATCTTTGTGTAGACATGTACCAATGTTTTTATGTTTTTAGAAGATCATATTTAATGGTGGATCGGGGTAATGAGAACAAATTCTTCAGTACCAATTACGGTTTTGAAAAGCGACTGATGATTGTATGAAAGCAAGAAAAATATCTATAAATTTAGCGAATATAATGCAGATGTTTAACTCATGCTAAATTAGACATAGCATTTGGCAGCAGGAGAGGATTTGCCTTGTCTTTTTTTTTTCTTTTTTTTTGTCCCCTCATAGAAGGCTTGTGATATAAAGAAAATGGCTTTATTCCAAACTACGACAAAGAACTGGTTGCATGTACCCATGTACCAATGCAAATTACAATGTGGATATCACTTGTTGCATTTTCCCCTCAGTGTTGGTCATTCATGGTTTTTCTATAGGCTGTCGTGCATCTTTTCAGTTACTGCTCTGGCTTCTAGCGTTGACATGATTGCAGGTGTCAGAAGAACAAGGGCCTTATTTTTTACTTTTTGGTCATCTTTTTCCCCACTGCTTCTGTTCCTTGCTGTTATCCATTCACTTATAATAATCTTTTTCTTTACTGTTCTGGTGGACTTTTTTTTCCTGTCACATGAATTTTGTGGTCTTCGTGTTTGTGTGGTTCTGGAATTTTGTTATTAAATTAGCTCTTATCCCTTTGACCTTCTGTTTTTTGCTGTCTCGTGTGTACTTCATCGCTTCTGTACTGCTGGGATTACTGGAAATGTTGCCTTTGCCTATTAAATACTTCTGTTTTCTTGAATATCCTTCTTAATTTTGCTTCTTTAAGAAATACTGTTCCTTTCTGCTTTTAGCCTAGACTTTTACCCTTTTCTTGTGCTTATTTTGTTTGGGGTTTACGTTGTCTTTGTGTAGCTTATATAATAGGTGATACTCTCATTGTTTTCTGATTTATTTAAATTTTCCTTTCTAATCGTCTGCATTTGATTATTTTAAGGTCTTTGGTTCTTAAGAAATTATTTTTCATTTAACTGATGCAAAGTTTTTGCTTTTTAATTAACATTTGTCATATTTGAAACAGTTTCACAGGTGTTTTGGGATAGGGGGTAGGACAAGAGAAGCATCTTCTATTTAAATAAATAATAATTGATCTGTGATTTATTTACCCACCTTTTTTTTTTTCGTAAGCTCACGGTGTTCTGCAGTTGTGATAAGACTTAGTAAAGATTTGACTCGACTAATTGCCCACAGAACCTTTTCATGAGTTATAGAGTGTGACACATTTGAGGCAAAGTGCTAGTAGTGACTTTCAAGTTTTATTTTTTAAATCCATTTCAGGCTTTGACTACGCAGAGAAGTTGAGATTAAATATTCTTTGGGTGTGCAAATGTTACCTTTTCTTAACCTTTTGTTGGCTATCAGTGTTTCTTTTACCATGAGGCAGCACAAATTTACCCAGTACCCCTGGGCTTTTTCCTGTAATTTAAGTCTGCTGTCAGAATGGAAAATCTCTTAGAAGGAGACAGCATTTGCAGGAGTCTTGTGTACTCCTCTCCTGAGATCATGACTGTGCCTAAATAAATTAAATAATGGTCCTGAAGGGTGAAAGCACTGTGGCTGATCTGTTCTAATTCTGTGTTATTTTTTGAGCATATGGTGATCGTCACTGTAGCTGGCAGCTGTATGGGTTTTTTAAAGTCCTTGAGTTAATCAGCACACGACTGAAACCTTTTAGGTGTTCATATTGTGGAGAGGTGATGAAGGAATATGAGCCAAGGAGTACAAAGAAATAAGTAACTGCAAGGTTAGAGGAGCAGACTAAAAAGAAATCAGGACTATGGAGATACTTGGAAAGCCTTTGTTTTACTGGGGGGGAGGGGCATAAAAAAAATTATTAATAAATGCTGATTTTTCAGATAAAGATTGGGAAGACATAAAAAAGATGCCCGAACATTCAACTTTAATGAAAGATTTCCGAAGAAATACGTAAGTCTGCTCTGAGTTGAGCTTTCTTAAGAAAAGCGTTTTTTACTTCTCCCTCCTCCTATCCTAAATTCCTTGTAGCTTGGCTTACTCTCTGTAGAGGTGCCAAACCAGGACTAGGAAATTATTGTGACTTAGATTGTGAAAGAAAGAAAAATAAAGTTAGTTGTTTCGTTACGGTGAACTTGGCCTGTTGAGGTGATGTGAAGAGTAGCCAGAGTCAGGCTGTACCTGGTGAGGTGGGAGTTGACACAGGTGATGCCAGCCAGACCCTGATGGCTCTGAAGGTTGTCATTCCTGTTTCCACACGTGAGGTACGGGAAGTGATTTTTCTGTGGGAGCTACGTAAAAGGGTTCTGGTAATCTTACGCTATTAGCAGAAAACAGCGTGTGTAAGTGTCAGGTTTGGTGTCTAGAGTAGCTTATGAAGGCTAAAGAAAGAATACCTTTCAGTTCTGCCGTCACGTTGCTGGAGTCAAGTACCTGCACTGCAGACCCTGCCCTGTTGCCTTGTTTCCATGCTGAGGCTGTCCTGTTACACACATTTCTTGGAGCCACTATGCCACTGTAACCATTCAGAAACCTGAGCTCCTTTTCAAAAAAAGTGAAGGCGTGAATGTTCTTGGAGCAACCCGAACATTGCAGGAGGGTGTTACCATGGGCTCAGTATTTGTCTCCATGTTTGCTGGTGTCAGAAATACACAGGATGAAGTTCTGTAGTAGTAAAATTGCTAAAAGGCAGTTTAAATCCAAGAGGTAGTTTGGTGTCTTTATGTGGGTTAAAAGCATGCGTTTTATGTGTTTTTACAAGCATGTGACAGAAATGGTCATTTCAGTAGCATCTGAATTATTTTAAGCAATCTCTGGTGTTGGCAGTTGTGGATTTTCCCTGCTTAAAGTTTTACGATGGAGACTTACCAGTGTTTCATGGCTTGTAAGAGGGCTTTGCTGTATCAGATTTGCATATTAGAAATGTCATATTTTTTTCCTTTTCTAGGTATACCAACTGCAGCCTTATCAAATATATGGAAAAACATAAAGTTAAACCAGATAGTAAGGCATTCCACTTGGTAAGTTCCTGCATGCATAAAAAAATCAAACTGCTAATATAAGTTGTTCAAAGGGAGAGTTGAGCTGATGTCAAGTGCAATGTGACTACCTTTATTTATAAAATAAAATATAATAATAATAAGATATAATATTTATAAAGTAGTTAGGAATAACTGATACTCTGCAATTTAGAATTGTGAAACCACTTTAAGTTCCCACATTGATAAAATGGTTCTGTGAGTCATTCATTGGATTAGGTTCTGTACTGAGTATATCATAAGTTTTCAGTCTTTAAGTCATGTTAGTTTGTAATTACATTTACAGAGTTGGTGCAGCTCTTAGCCATTTTGTTGGTTTTCATACTTTTAATAACCTATTTTTATTTTCTAAAAAAAATCCTAAATGCCTAATTCTTTACATATTCATTATGGAGATTATATCTTTGAGTCTTAAAACAAAGAAAAACACTTGATATTTGAACAGGTAGTTTGGAATATTTTAGTATGTTTTCCTGGTGCACTAATCCTTTGTAGCTTTCTTCTGAAAACTTCCTTGTATTCTTAAAACAATGATTTTCTCTTCAGAGCGTATAACTGTTTTTTTAAAATGAAGATTCCAGTTAAGATTATGCACTTTCTTAGCCCTGGAAGTGCCTGGATTATGTTGGTTTAGAAGTTATTATATTGGGCCTTCTGTGTTTTAGAGAAATAAACTTTATATATAGATGGAGAGGAAAGAATTTAAGTATACCTAGTCTCTCTGAATGGACGTTCTCCTTAACTTGATGTTTCCAACTCAAATTATATTGCTAGTCTGAAAATATTTAAGGTAAATATGTTGTTATGGAGGGTGGGAGTGAGGGAAAAACACAGGAAGCATTTTGATCTTGGAGATGAGAGGAGTAGATCGGAGCGAAGGAATGATGATTGAGAGACTTGGCTGTCTGAGGACCATGTGGCTTTTGTCCAAGTTATTGGAAGCTGTGCCTTCTCAGATTATCAGACCCAAGGGTTTTTCAGGAGCCATTTTTTCTCTCTTCAGTACTTTTTTTCTCCATGCAAATTTTGGAATTTATCCTTCAGTCACAACAGCTCTGAGGCAATATTCTTCTGGCATACTGCTTGAGCATTCTTGAATGGAGATTTCCAAGCGGAACGGTTATACTGCAGCTGGTCTAAAACAGAATGTGTATTCAAAGTTCTGATTAAAACAAAAAATATAACCAACTGAATCAAGTAATCATTGCAAGAAGTTACCTGGTGATTGTACCATTATGCATCATTTACTGTGAAATGTCTCTGCTCTCTAAAGTTCAAAGTTGGTTAAATGCTAGAGATGTTTACATAAGCAAGGAAACTGGACCCTCTGTAGTAGAGATGATCCTCTCTAGTAGAGAATTTTTGTAGCCAGGCACAGCTGGAAGTTGCTGGGCAGTCTCTATATTTGTATGTAATGCATATAAAGTTTTACGTTGTTATGTGAAGAACTGAAGTGCTCATAGTTAGTTTTGACCATGTAGCCATTTATAACAAGGCTTCAGAAATGTATTTTTAGTATTCAACAAGATGTTCTTGTGTTTTAGTATGACAATATGGACTTTTAAAAAAGATATTTAACAAAGCAAGTAGATAATACCTCATATTCCTATCAAAGCCTAAATAGTATTTCTGAAAATTATATTAAGTAATTCAACAAGCAAAAAACAATGAACATAAAGTATCTGTTGAATATAATTTTTTACGGAGGATGAGTTTTGGATATAAAAACTCATCCTGGGACTCTTACATGAAGCAAATTGAGTGATTTTTTGCAGATCTTTCTCATCAGGCACTCTAGGCAAGTGGTCCATAACATACAACTGTGTGCATCACCTTTCTAACTTGATCTTCTTTGAGAAAAAACGTGCTGCTTGTCACCTACAAATTTGACTTGAGATGTATTTGGAGTCTGAAGTTCTCAAAACTAAGTTTTATGTTGCTGTTCCAAAATCTGAAAGCAGATAATAACCAGTAGTGGTGAATAGCTGAGAAACTCAGTTCTGCCTATTAAAATCAGTCGCATGGGATTTTTTGCATCATAGTCAGGCAATCTGAGGTAAAAACCTTTTCCATACAACAACCTATATAACATGGCCAGTGACTTCATCTTCAAGTCATGTGCTTTTCCCCTCACTTGGTTCCTCAACTGTTCCCTTCTCACGGCTCTCCAGTCTGCTGCCTTCACACTGACCTCGGGTAAAAGTGAGTAGCCCAAGCCTTGCTGTACATCTTGGCAGTCCATAAAAAGACTTTTTCTCAATGAACTAGCTTCTCTTACAAGACACAAGTGCTCTGACCAAACTGGCCTGAAATTTCTCATCTGACCTCTCAGTCTTGAAAGTTTAGAAATTGTTTTCAATAGAACAACAAAATTTGACACAAAATAGTCACGTGAAAGCAGCCTAAAACACTTACCATGGTGTCTTCTCTTCTCCCTGCGGTATTACAATGGGATAGTAAATGAATATATTCAGCATTTTTGTTCAACTTGTTTGTACTTGTCCCAAAAAGCAGTGGTTACATTAAAATGCAGAATCAAAGATTGGTCTTTTTCCAGGCCACTAGTACCCCTCCATCCTTGGTCATATCTATTTAGTACCCAACAAGAGGAGCAGGAGGTGAGTTGGAGCATGGACTCCTGACTGAACGTGCTGCTCAGCTGCTGCCTCCCCCACTCACTCTGGGTTTCGACCTCTACCCACCTTCCCCTCAACAAAACTGGTAGCAAGAGAGAGTGCTTCGTGCAATTTGGATGGTTTCAGTGTCCCACAAGCTAAAAAGCAGCGGTGCAGACATAGCCATCTTGTTTTTGACCATGACAGGAGTACTGTGAAGTTTATCGCTAATGAGTTCTGCTAGGATCCCCTCGGTTTTCTACTTGCTGCTGTCTGTCAAACAATGCACTGGAAATCAAAACCCTTTTAAAAACCCTGGTCTTCTCCAAAGTAACATCTTAAACCTCTGTTTTGAGGCTGCCAAAGCTGGCAGGTGCCTTAGCTTTGCGTTCATTTTCAGGATAAGCTGAAGTGCAGATGAATGCCTTAGGCTGCCCCCTCCACCACAGCCTGAAGAAGTTCAGCAGATCTTTTGGTACCAGCTCTTCCATAGATACTCCAAGATCTTACTCTTGCACAAGCAGTCTCACAGCCCTTTTACTCTCTGCATCAGAACAGATAAACTGTTTGTGTCTACTAGTGTAAAATATGCTGGAATGAATAATTCCAGGACTAATAAATCCAAAGTTTCTTGTCATTGCCAAAAATGAAATGATTTTCCACTTTGAATTAACCAGATTTTTCCTTCTTTACTGACATTCATGCAGAACTGATGTGTTACACAAGAAAACTTTGGCTTCTTCCTGCTTATACAGCTTATTTTTTCCACTTTTCTGATTTTTATTTTTTCATACTTATTTATGTCCTAGAAAATGGGTACATGGCTGCCGCTTCTGGCTGAGTGATGCTTTCTTTCCTTTGGTTACAGTGGTCCGTATTGCCTGCAGTGATTGTCACATTTGTTGCTGATACATAGTTTACTGCGTTTTTATTACATCACTCAGCCAGGCAAGCTTTTAATTGAACAGTCCTAAAAATAAAACATATTTGTAATAATAGCACTTTTCTACTGGCACCTGAACAAGGGAGCAAGTAGGAGTTTTGATCCCCTGTGTGATAATGGTTGCACAATCATTAAACTTCTCACGTGGTTTTCTGTTGCTGTTTATGACCAAGTTTGTTCGCATCTTGTCAGCATGTGATGGACAGCTTTATAACCTAATTGCCAGAAATTGTGCCAGAATTTTGCAACATGTTTTGATTGTGATGTTGTTCAGTGTGTTGCAAATTCTTTCTTATTTCTTGCCTTCATCTCTTCTGGCTCCTGGGATTGCTTTTTGAGCTTTTGAAAAACACAAGAAATATTCTCTTCAAACTGATAGTTTATAAAGACTACACACAGACTCGGAGAGCTGCAGTAACTTACTGTGAGTCTATGTCGATGATGTGAAAAACAAAACTGAACTGAGGCTGCTAATACATACTGACTGTGTTCTTAACGTGCCATTAAAACTGAAAGCTGAGAAGTAAAAAAGGCACTTTCAAACTTCAGCTGTCTGCACCGTGGAGGTCTGCATCACCGTTGTGTATGCTTGCTTAATAGGTAGTGAAAGGAGACAATCACTTCAGACGTAGACTGTGACACTGGATATTTATATAAAAAGGTGAATTTGATCCAGTGAAAAGCATGATCAGCAAACGTGAAATCAATATTATTTGCTTATGTAGTTCCTGCATGTGTTGTAGAATCCGTGATTTAAAAACCAACATTGTTAGACTGTGAAAGAACAGCATTTCTTTTAAAGGTCATTGACAATGTATCAGGGTGTGGTTTTGCCGTGGGTGCCGTATTCCATGGTGAAACATGAAGAGTCACTGTTTTCCTTTTTTGGTGTAGTACCTGGAGCTCCTTCTGTCCATGGATGTTGCTTGTCCAGTACAGCTGTATCCACAAAATAACTGCTGGGGGGATGGGGAGAAGTATATACATGTAATAAACATTGAGTAATAAACACTTGCTTTTAGAACACATCACTGCTATCTCAGTGCTACAGTTAAATAAAATCACTTTTTCCTGCTATTCCTAAAATGTAGGAAAATTTTCAGACCCATGAAGGCAGCATGATGTTTTTTATTGGAAGAAAGAAAAACAAAACACAGAAACACAAAAAAAACCCCCACAAAACAAAGCCAGTGATAAATGTATAAAGTCCAGGCAGCTTTTGAAATGTTTACATAGGTACAAAATGACAGTGGAAGAGTAAAAGCAGTGCAAACTGTAAAAACAATTTTTAGACTTACCTTTCAATCTTTAATGTTGTGCTGAATTTAGACTGTTACTGATATTTGGAGTTACTCAAGATGGCCTTCTGGCCATATATCCTAAGGATTTCCCATAGGGTGTCCCTCTACATAGCAATGTTTATAACTCTTACACGAATTTTTCACTTTGGTTAGGTCAGCTTTATTTTCTTAATTTTTTTTATCTGCGTATGTTACCTTAGGACTTTTGCTCTGATGCCTGTTACTGAAACATCTTTTATGTTGTTTTTTTAAAGTTATGCATTGAGTAAATATATAAAGTGCTTCCTAGCCCTCTCAATGCTTCCCAGCGAGAGTAAGATGTGCTTATGCAAAGGATCATAGAATCATATAATGATTTGGGTCGAAAGAGATGTGAAAGATCGTCTAGTTCCAACCCCCCTGCCCTGGTGGGGATATCTCTCACTAGATCGGGTTGCTCAAGGCTCCATCGAACCTGGCCTTGAACACGTTGACAGCCTGACACACAGTGCTCCATCTTCTTCCACTGATGCCCAAATAAAACGCTACGTTTCCTTTCATTTTATTAGTGTGGTAATACATTAAATCACCTACTTCTAGAAAAGTAATATGACTGCATCTTTTAAGTACTGGCTTTCAGAGATTGTTGCCTCCAACACTAGTACTTCCATGCCAAATATTCAGCTAATGTAAATGTTATGGTCTATATATTGCTATAGTCAATATATTACACTGACTTACTGCAGCTGCCTTTCCTCTCAACATTTGTGTACTGGATGGCATTTAAAAAGCAGCATGCTGAGTTTCCACGAAAGGACAGCACGTAGCAATTACACCCTATTACCTACAGCATCCACAGCTTGTTTCTGAATGGGTAGTAACACGAGCCAGTTGCAAGAGCTCTAATAGCCTTTACCATTTCAAGATGTACTGTGTTCAGCTGTTTTGTAAAATACTATATTTTACCTTGTCTTCTGCATATTCATGCGTTGTGGTCGTCTTCATTGCCTTTAACCAGCATAGGCATTTTAGAAGAATTGTTTTCATGTAGTTGCAAGCTGATTCATCAGTTGTTGCAGAGAATCACAAAACTGTTGAGGCTGGAAAAGATCTCTGAAATCATCAAGTCCAGCCTATGACCCAACACCACCCCATCAGCCAGACCATGGCACTAAGTGCCACATCCAGCCTCTCCTTGAACACCTCCAGGGACGGCGACTCCACCACTTCCCTGGGCAGTGCATCCCAGTGCCTGAGCACCCTCTCCGTGAGGAAGTGCTTCCCGAGATCCAACCTAAACCTCCCCTGACACAGTTCCAGGCTGTGTCCTCTCGTCCTGTCACTGGTTGCCCAGGAGAAGAGCCTGATCCCCATCTGACTACAAGAGGTGAAGGCTGAGGGCTTACACTCACAGTGCAACAGAACCAGAGCTCAGACTTGATGTGCTCTTGGAGGAGCAACTTATTAGACTTCTCTAGAGTATTTTGCATAATGTTGTGCAAAAAAAATCAACTAAAATTAGCGGTGTGCACAATTGTTCTTTTGAGTAGAGTGTAGCACACAGACATGTCCAAGAGTCCGTATTTGTCAGGGTAAATAAGCACGCACTGGTTGTGTGGGTGATCAGAAGTTATCTGGCCAGGTGGGCTTTTTGAACCTGTTGACCATAACTTTCTTTTACATTATGAAGATTTTCTAAGGAATGACTTCGTAGAACATCTTTAAAACACTGTGGCTGACAGTGGAGATCTCCACTGTACATCTCCACTGTACAACAATACTAAATAATGAGCAATAATGGGAACGGAGTCACTTTTGCTTATTAATTGTTAAGAATTACTTGAATTTGAAAGGTATGATGATACTTGCTATTAAGTGTAGTTAAAGAAACCAGGCTAAATACGTTCATGTTACATCTTGTGTGAAGTGAACCATCCATTAAAGCTGCTGGTACGTTTTGGAAACTTGTGGAATGTTTTTATGTTAGAACATTTGTGACTGGAACTGAGTGTCCTAGCTTTGCAAGTAAAAATAGGTGTTCTTAATTGGAAATGGAGTCACTGTTTTAACACAAGAGAAGAATGTGACTGTGCCATTTATGGTTAGGGTTTTGAGTTCAGATGCATTTGTATGAGCTTGTCTTTCAGGAATAACACAGTGAAATGAACTTTTCTGTCAACCATTTTGGTAATACAGAGCTTTTTATCTTCTCTTTTGTGCAGCTTCAGAAGTTACTCACTATGGATCCAATAAAGAGAATTACCTCAGAACAGGCTATGCAGGATCCCTATTTCTTAGAAGATCCTCTTCCCACATCCGAGTAAGTGGCTGATTTATTAACCTGTCAGTGCATCCGGAGATGCTTTAGAACTGAGTGCTTTCTCTCTGCTATAAATGTTTGTACATATCGAGCTGAATACTTAGTAACAACCAAAGAAAGCGATAACCACTAAAATGCTATTTGTGGTTTTTAAAATTAAGTAGCATTCTTATTAATCTCTTGCTTTATGGATCTTTGATCCTCTTAGTCGCAGCACTAATCTTGTTATTCACTGGCAGGTTGATTATGCATGCTACAGATCTTTGTAGACAACTGCTCAGTGCCCGCAGGTCCACTTCTCTGCTCCAGAATGCCGGATGACACTCTCTAATTAGTTTACATTCTTCTGTCTTAGCCTTTGTTTTAAATTCAGTGGGTGGGGGAAGTCAACTCTGTATCTCTGTGCTGACATCCTTAACAACTTAAATCCATTTTCTGTAGCCTCTCCTCTTTTTTGTTTGCACAGGGAGATTTACAAAAGGAAAGAAATCTATGGGCAATGAATTATTTCATTAAAAATTAAGACCCACCTCCCAAAAGACTAACCAGAGAGCACAATTTTACACCTTTTTAGGAAAGCTATTAGTGCATCCTGTCCATGTTTCTCTACCATTATCTAGGGAAGAATTTATAAAATATGAATATTTATAAGCAGTTAATATTAAAAATGAAGTTATTTCACTAAAATGTCCTGGATTATTTATAACAGCTTCTGACCTGTCTCTCTGATTTAATGTTGTCACGTGAATGATTTGCTTTTGTGGAAACTGCTTCTAGGACAATGTTTGGCTTTTTTCTCAACTTCAGGCTGACATTTTAATGTGAACACACAATGACTAATGTTAGCAGGTGTACAGGGACTTCATTGTAAATACATTTTACTGATTGAGGGCAGGTAAATACTAGCTTGGACTAGTATTACGAAGTTCATGTGAACCATGCGGTATGAATTGGCAGATGAAATTTCTGGTTATTTTTGAACTTTGTTTCTATGTGGTTTCATTAACAGTCAGTGGATTTTCCAGGAGTATTTTTTAGTTAGTCCTGAGACTGTGAATTGTACAATGGCTGGATTAAGATAGCTTTTTGTGCCCTTGCAGATATCTAGTAGGTGGTACCTTTCCAGCCACCAGTTTGGTCACTGGTTTACCAGAAACCATGAAATACGTTAGGAGTTTAAAGGAGTGTCTAAGTGGCAACTGAAGATTGAAGATAAATGTGAATAAGTTTACTAAGTTTAGAATATGATGAAAGTAGAATGGAGAAAACTTCTCCATTAGTTACAGGTATTAGTCTGTGGCTCAGGCAACTTGAAACTAGCATGGGTGAAGTATGAATCTTACAGGTCTAACCTGTCTGTTCTAATACAGTGATAAATAGACTTTTTTGGGGGGCAGTGTTTTTGCAGGTTGTCAAATCCCTTACCCAAAACGAGAATTTTTAACAGAAGAAGAACCAGATGATAAAGGAGACAAAGTAAGTACTGGAAGAACAGTATCATCATGCTTGACGACTTTCACACTATTTCCTGTTTTCATGTTATTTCACGTACTGCTTTTGAGTTGAAATTTTTCTTTGTGTTTAAACAATTGAGAAGAACCAGCAGCAGCAGCAGGGCAATAACCATACTAATGGAACTGGTCATCCAGGGAACCAGGACAACAGTCATGCACAGGGACCCCCACTGAAGAAAGTGAGAGTTGTTCCTCCTACCACTACCTCAGGTGGACTTATTATGACCTCAGACTATCAGGTATTTCTTTTATTCATATATTATGTGTTTGAGTCTCATGTTTACAGCAGCATTTCTTTAAGCTAAAAAAGCCATTTTGTAAATAGCACTGTATTAACTATTGGATTTTGACATCTTTTGGATGTTTTTTCAGGTGCATTGGGTAGATGGTTGGTTTGTTTAACAAGGGCTTGATTTGTTAACAAATAATTGATAAGCTGATGCTTTTTAGATTAGCAATATGCTAACAGTCAGCACAATACTGATTGTGGACCTCTGCTGCAGTCTCTGTCATCTAAAATGCCATTCTTTGTTTGAATAGGCCTGTAATGGCAGGAGGCAAAGCTATTGCAGTAAACAAGCTGAGTAATAAGAACCTGAGCAAGAGTTTTAGTTGGGCAGATGGATGGGAAGGCAGTATTTTGGATGACAAGCGGAAAGACTTGGACAGGGTCTAGTTGGAGGCGTGTATTTAGTGGAATCCCTCAGCGGTCAGTACCGGGACCTGTACTGTTTATTACAGTCATCAGTGACCTGGATGAGAGAACAGAGTGCACCATTAGCAAGTTTGCTGATGACACAAAACTGGGAGGAGTGGTTGACACACCAGAAGGCTGTGCTGCCATTCAGAGAGACCTAGGCAGGCTGGAGGGCTGGACGGGGAGAAATCTTATGAAATTCCAAAAGGGCAAGTGTAGAGTTTTGCACTTGGGAAAGAACAACCCCATGTGCCAGTATAGGTTGGGGACTGACCTGTTGGAGGGCAGCGTAGGGGAAAGGGACCTGGGGGTTCTGGTGGACAGCAGGGTGACCATGAGCCAGCAAAGTGCCCTCGTGGCCAAGAAGGCCAATGGCATCCTGGGGTGTATTAGAAGGGGAGTAGCTAGTAGGTTGAGAGAGGTCCTCCTGAAAATATGTAGTAGCAATTAAAAATACAATACAGTTTTAGGCCCCTCAGTTCAAGAAGGACAGGGAACTGCTTGAAAGAGTCCAGTGCAGAGCTATGAAGATGATGAAGGGAGTGGAACATCTCCCATATGAGGAAAGGCTGAAGGAGCTGGGTCTCTTTAGCTTGGAGGAGACAAGGCTGTTTATAAATATGTAAGGGGTGAGTGTCAGCAGGATGGAGCCAGGCCATTCTCAGGGATGTCGAATGATAGGGCAAACTGGAACATAGGAGGGTCCACAAAAACATTAGGAAGAACCTGTGAGGGTGACAGAGCACTGGCACAGGCTGCCCAGGGAGATTGTGGAGTCTCCTTCTCTGGAGACATTCAAAACCCACCTGGACACGTTCCTGTGTGACGTACTGTAGGTGATCCTGCTCTGGCAGGGGGGCTGGACTAGATGATCTTCTGAGGTCCCTTCCAACCCCTGACATTCTGTGATTCTGTGATGCTCTTATAATGTCTGCTTTGAAGACCAAAGGAGATTCCAGGTTGAGTAAGCCCAGTATTATACATCTGAAGAGATAGGTGAGGTGGTGATGATCAATAGGTGAAGAAGGACTGTAGGAAAAAGCCTTGAGGAAAACTTGAAAACTGTGTTCTAACAGAATCACAGAATGTTAGGGGTTGGAAGGGACCTCTGAAGATCATCTAGTCCAACCTTCATCCCAGCATACCTAACCACTACACCATAGCCTCAAGTGCTAGATCTACTTTTTTTTTAAACACCTCCAGGGTTGGTGACTCCACCACCTCCCTGGGCAGCCCGTTCCAGTGCCTCACCACTCGTTCAGTAAAGAACTTCCTCCGAATATCCAATCTAAACTTACCCTGACGCAACTTGAGGCCATTTCCCCTTGTCCTGTCATTAGTAATTAGAGAGAAGAGACCAGCACCAGCCTCACTACAGCCTCCTTTGAGGTAGTTGTAGAGGGCAATAAGGTCTCCTCTCAGCCTCCTCTTCTCCAGACTAAACAAACGCAGTTCCCTCAGCCGCTCTTCATAGGGCATGTTTTCCAGACCTTAACCTTCCTGCATTTGAGCTTGCGGTCAGGCATTAGGAAATCAGAAGAGTCTAGAGCAGAAGAATATCTGGGAGTCATCCCAGGGATTTATGCATCCTCAGTTTGTGGGTTTGGATGATGTTATTCCTGGAGACTGGGGAGAAGATTGTTACGGACAGAAGCAAGCTTAGAAATTACAGAAGAGGAACATGGAAGACTTCAAATGATACACATTTGAAGCAGTGAGCAGTTAGGAAATAGAAGATTTCAAGAGGAGGCATGCCAGTGGAAATTGTTAGTCTTCAGGAACTGTTACATACTGGTTCACATGGAATGCATAGTGCAGAAGGCCAGTGGGAAGAGTGTCTAGGATGAAATCAAAAGATGTGGAAGTCAGAAAGTTTCTGGCAGTGTTTTCAGTTTAAATTAAAGATCAGGATCTAAATCTGAAACCTTAATATTGGAAACCCACTTAGCTGTCCTTATGTTTTGTAACAAAACAGCATCAGTAAAACAGCATCAGTAAAACAGCTGCTGTCAACTTGCTTTTCCCAGTTTGATGCTATTTCTTCATGAACACCAATGGGCTTTGAAATCTTGCATTTTGGAGTTTGTTCCTGCAAATACCAGATGTCCTCAAAGACTGCTTAGGGGCATTACCCTCATCCTTACATATATCAGTGTACTTGCAGCATTGGCCAAAACTTAAAAGTACTAAAAATGTAAAATAAGATAATTTTCAGAAGCTTTATTGTGAGGTTCTTCATACAGGACTCAAGTGCCTTTGCTCAGCTGATCCCAGGACGTTGATAGCATGTCAGTTTTCAAGTCATTTTTCTTGAATGATGTAAGTTTTTGGAGTAATTTGAAACGGCAGTCAGCCTTAACTACAGTGCTGCAGTGTGGGACGCCTTGAAGTACAAACATCATCTTTCTTTTAGTTGGATTATGCAGCACAGAGCACTCTCTTGCAGGACCTTCATCCCTTTCAGTTTGGCAAGCTGCAGTCGACCACTGTCTTGGCCTTTTAGCTGACTCTTTCTGCAACTTCTGTGTGTTTTTAAGAAGGTGGATGCAGCTATAACTCTTCTAACCTTCCCCTCATATTGAATCACATATCTAAGGAGATTGAAAGCAGAGTTTGGATTTACCGTGTCAGGGCGTGCAGTTTACATGCCCAATTTACGTGCCCTTCACCTCATCTTGCTGCTCAGCTTGGCATTTTGAAGAAACTTCTGCTTCTACTTCTGTGAGCAAGAGCTGAGGTGTTTTCTAGTTGGGAAGTCAGAAGACTCAGATTGCTGTGGCAGGAGTTGACATTGGTTTCTTTTCTGCTCATGCTCATCAAACTTTTGTACTCTCAGATACCGTCTCAGGATTATAGCTGGGGACAGGCCTTGTCAGCAAATACAATTTCAGAATACTTTTGCTTTGAGATAGTGGTAATTGCTACATTTCTATCTCAGGAGCCCTTATTGGTAACTTGACTTCTCCTGACTGATGTTTTTGCTGTCTCTCTAGGAGGCAAACTACCCGGTTTTTCCAAAAAAAAATTTTAAAAAATAAATTCTTGTCCCCAGACTTGCAAGAAGGCAGTGGGTAGTTTTGTTCTGATTAAGGTGACTGAAAAACATGGTAATCAAAGGGAGGAGACCTGAACTTGCTGGCCCTGAACAAAAGCAGTTTAAAGCCCCCTATTGGTGGTTTCAGGTCTCCCTGATAAAAATTCCTCATGTTTTTTGCTTCTGATCCTGCAATTTGAGGAGACGGCAAACAAATGTTACAATACAGCCCTCTGTTCTAATCAAACACCTGTTCCTTTGTTCTTCATTTAATTTGCTCAAATTCCCCATATAAAGCTTGTGAAAGAGGATTGCCATCTCCTGGGCAAGGCACACTAAGACAGTTTCCTCGTCCATTCAGAAGTCAAATTACTCTCTGCAGAGCAAGTTGACCTCGTATCCTTTTCTGCCATGCATAAAAATAGTAGACACATGGCACACAGACTTCCTTGCCTTCTCGTGTAAATCTGCAACGTGACACTTCTGAAGGCAACGTGATGAAACAGCCTGGAGCAATTCCACTACTTTGAGCTTTTGCTTGTGATAACCCTCTGGGTGCTTAGTGGTATGTAGGAAGGATTGAATATTTTCATTTGTTCTTAAACAAAAGCCAATTGCTGCGCCGGATGTTGTGAAAGAATCTGATGATTTTTAATTGCCTCCGTCTTAAAATAAAATCTGTTTTAGAAATTAGGGTGCAGAAAGTGTTTACAACTGACATGAATGGTCAGCTTTTAAATGGTTAAACTTGTGATATTTTCCTACAGAGAGGACCCACGCTTGGGCAAAAATTATATTTGAGGATTTTTGCTCTCTGAAGTACATCCTTTGTTTGTTACATAGAGAAGGGTGACCCAGAGCTGTGACACTTCTGTTGACAGGTGACTTAGTCCATATCTCAAGACCGAAGGCAAATGTCACAACTGTGGGGTGGCAGTGTCGGCGGCGCGTTTCAGCAGCGCTGGTTTGTTCCCGCTGGTGTTCCTTACCGCTCTGGCCATTTCTTCCCCTTCACACTCTACGCCCCTAGAGAATTAGCTCAGTCCTATCTGCATACGTTAACAGGTAGAGTTTGCCTTTTCATTTCTGCCGTCATCTCAGCATCCTGATTATACCTTCTGCTCCAAATGCTGAATGGTGGGAGGAAATTAAGTTAGTTAGAAGTGCTGGCTGAAAAGGGCCTCCGGAGACCATCTAGCTCAATCTCTCACTGTTGCTAATGCTAAATCAGGTCAGCTGAGGCTTTGTTGGCTGAGTCTTAAAAAACGCCGTAGATGGAGACTTCACAGCCTCTCTGTGCCAGTTCTTGGTGGTTTGGGGTTTTATTTGATCATTTTTTTTCCATTCTAATGTCCAAGCTGAACCTTCCAAGCCACAACCTGTGGCCATTTGTGCCTGAAATATCTGATTCCACTGAGAAGTGTGTGACTGTTGTCTTTAACTCTCCTTCAAGTATTTGTAAGGCTACTGATGGATGATGCCTTAGCCTAGATATTCACAGTGCTCTCAGCCTGGACTCCTAGCTCATGCAAAAGGGGTGGCAGACATATACTTTGTACAGTAAAAACTCTGGAATAGTGCAGAGTGGCTCATCAGCAGTAAGATGCACCCTTTGGACCTCTGCCCCAATGTATCTCTCTGTCAGGGGAAGCGAGCGAGCAGGGAAGACCACTGCCATGGGCAGCGGTAGCCTTGTGCGACATGCAGGTATATGGCAGCCATCCGGAGGGTTGAGGGGGGATTTGGCTACAATGGGTGTAGATTCAGAGGAGCTTGTGAGGACAGATAACTGAAAGGTGGTAACGGTCAGTTTTCTGCTCTGGTACTCCTGATGTTCATACCTGCACCTGCTGTAAGCACAGCAAGTAAATAAAGAAGCCCAGAAGTGCAGCTGCCTTGAGACCGTGTGCGCTCGGTACGTGTCGAAGACCTAAGTGGGTAGGCGAAAACTGTCTTGCCATGTACCTGCTTACAAAGGGACCGCGTTTCCTCTGCTTCTCGCCCCTCTGCAGCGTTCCAACCCCCATGCTGCCTACCCCAACCCCGGACCAAGCACATCCCAGCCACAGAGCAGCATGGGGTATTCAACTACCTCCCAGCAGCCGCCACAGTACTCGCATCAGACACACCGGTACTGAAGCTGCACCCCAGTAACGTCCATGCACTGTCGCTAATGCTGCAGGACCGGCCGCGCAGCTCTCTGCCTGGAAACCCGGCTTGGGCCGCCAGAATGTACTGTAAAACCACACCTCCGACCTGTCCGACCGCCACGATCCACCACCTTCCACAGAGCGGAGTCAGCGGCTCCTGAATTGTACCTGGTTCTTGGGGTTAGACTTGAAAAGAAAGTGCTAGCACGGTTTGTGTTGTGGATATGCTACTTCCATAGTTTACTTGACATGGTTCAGACTGACAGATGCATTTTTATTTCTTTTTTTTTTTTTTACTTTTAATTTTTTTTTCCAGTGACAGTCTGTAGCAGTTGAAGCTGTGAAATGTGCTAGGGGCAAGCATTTTTGTTGTCGTATGTGGTGAATTCTCTTGATGTAACAACTTTATCTGACCAATAGTTACACGACATCTTTGAACTGGTACTTGAAGCATACAGTAAATGTTACCATAGCAAAAAAAAAGGCAAACTAAACATGACTCCGATTGAGACAATTTTAATAGACGTTTATTTTTAGTGACTTTTGTGGGTTGGTTCATTTTCCACCTAGATCAATGTTTTATGACCAACACGATTGCTACAATGAGATTTTTTTTTTTAAGAACGTGAAAACATTTGCATTTTTTCCAGCAAATACAAATGTCCCAAAGATTAATTTCCAACATAAGTTTTTGTTTTTAAATCTATGACTTGACTGGTATTAAAGCTGCTATTTGATAGTAAAATAAGTATGTTGTCATTGATATAAACATGTTTGGTTCAGCAAACAAACTAAAATGATTGTCATAGACAGTGTTTTATTTTTTTCCTGTTGGTGTTAATGATTTGTGAGCATGCTTTGAGATTAAAAAAGCATGAATGATATTTCCTAAAAAGGTGCGGCATCCATTCATATATTTCGTCATGATTTTTGAGAACCAGCTTGGTGTAGTGGATTTTAAATTTCATTCAGTTAATTTTTTTTTTTAATGTTCGCACGTTGTTTAGGGGTGCCATTCCTACAGCAGAGGATCAAGGTGTTAGGAGAGCCTTAGAATTTATGAGGAAAAACTTACATACAATGTACTGTATCAAACTATTTTACATGAATGACACAAGTATTCTGAATAAAAGAAAAAAATCAAACATTGTTAAAACAAGGTGTTATGTAATAAATTTATTTTTCATAAATCTGCATATGACCTTTGCCTGTATTCCTTTTTATCAACAACACACCACTCCCCCTATCATACACCTATATCTGATTGAGTCCTGAGAAACAGCATCTGGCAGAAATTTTTCTTGCAGGGGGACAGGCTTCCATTAACAGGCTTTTTTTACTTTTTTTTTTTTTAAATAGCATTCTCAAAATGTCATTACCCTAGTTGCGTTGCTGTAGCTGATCAGCTGGAGATACAGTGAACATGGGTTCTTACTGGCTGTGTGTCATAGAGCAGGGAGCTCCTTTTCATCCACAAAATCTAGATATGTTCCTGTCTTTTCTTCTAAGGTTTCTGTAGCTCATTCCTATCTTGGTATCTGATACCGTTCCGTGATTTTGTGACATAAATATGTGCAAATGCTTCACGTAGAGTGAATATCAACTAGTACGATCCTTTCAAGTGCAGGGAGCTTTTGCCAGAAGGGGATGGGGGTGGCAAAAGAAAAAAAAAGCCAGACAAAATGCAAACGGTATTTGAAGTGAACATGAAATTACCTGAAGGTAGTAGAGATTTAGGTGTTCAGGAGACTTAAAACTAAAGAAAAACATCGGAGTGCAGTTTATACTGCTTTAGTAATACTGTGTGATACGCTCTTCATTTTGATGTAAGTGTTGTCAAAATCTGTCTTTCCTCGGTTTCTGGAATAAAAATAAATATATAGGTGGGAGTGCCTTAAACTTCTTTTGATTTGTTTTTCAAATTAAAGCCTCTTTTTTTGGTCTTTTCCTTAATTTATATATAGGCTTTAAAGCTGCCTGTTTAGTATCTGTAGACTTTTTCCAGGTACTGAAATGGCAACAAGAATAACTTTTCTTTGGCTAAAGTACTATTTTTTGCTTATTGATATATATTCATATTAATGCATAATGTTAATATTTTTCATATTAATTCAAGCCTTATTTGATGTCACTATATTGTGATGTCTCCAGTGTTTTGTTTAAAAGTAGCAGGCTGGCTTTAATTTCATTTTTGCAAAGGGAAATGCTTCAAACGACAAGAACGCCTTTTGCCATTAGTTTTCACTTGAATTTAATTTTCCCATTGACAAGGAATTTGAGATGAAGACGCAGCTTATCAATCAACTATAATAAAACTAAATTATACTCTACATTTAGTTCTAGATAGTCTGCTACTCACAGTGATGTAATTCATCTTACTCCATTTTTAGGAGACATTACGAATTTACCTCAACAAATTGAAATCCTACAGGAAAGTCAAATCTTAGTATTTGACTTGTTCTGAAGTCCCAAGTCAGCTGATCATTCTGAAGGGGGAATTTGAGGTTTCTTTCTCTAGAACTGTGGAGAGTAAAGGTTTTCAGCGCTTGGCATAACCTTTGATACCTTCGAGATGGGATATATTTCTATTGCAAATAAGGTTGATCTTGTCATATTTGTGACAATTAGAAATTATAATTACGTAGAATCATAGAATTGTATCAGCTAGAAGAGACCTAGAAGATCGAGTCCAGCCTTTGTCCCAGCCCTATCAAACTGCTAAATGATTTCTCCCAATGCAACATCCACGCTTCTCTTAAACTCCTAACACATGAGATAGATTGTTGGGTTTTTTAAATACTGGTTTTAGTATTTAGAACTGGTTTGGAGGAAAAAAAATAATTCTGACCCTGTTTGTTCTGGAGGATTACAGAAGGGAGGAAGAGGAAAGCACCTTTGAGAACATTTGATAGAAGAGTTGTAAATTCCCGTGAGGGAGATGGCGGCTCAGTGTGCGGCAGCCAGCGTGTGAGCCTGGCCTCTGTCCTCACTCAGCTCAGCTTTGGTCGCTAGATTCAAGAGCTTCAAAGCTTTTCATTTTTCGTCAGCAAATATCTGGACCAATCCGAGTGTATTTCAAACACCTGGAGTCTGGGAACCTGCCTTTGTTGCTCTGATTAAAGAACAAATTGTTCTTTCTAGAGTAGGCTCATGTTGAAAATGGGCTACATGCTTAACTTGGTTGTGAAGATAAATATCTGAGGGGGGATCTCATCATGCTCTGCAATTACTTGACAGGACATTGTAGAGAGGTTGGTGCTGGTCTCTTCTCACAGGTAATTAGGGACAGAACCAGGAGAAATGGTTGCAAGTTGCAACAGGGCAAGTTTAGGCTGGACATTAGGAAGAAATTCTTCATGGAAGGAGTGGTGAGACACTGGAATAGACTGCCTAGGGAGGTGGCTGAGTCGCCATCCCTGGATGTTCAAGTGTCGTTTAGATGGGGTGTTGAGTGATACGGTTTAGGGGTGACCTTGTAGTGTAGGGTCAATGGTTGGACTTGATGATCCCAAGGGTCTTTTCCAGCCTGAATTGTTCTATGATTCTATGATATTCTATTGCACTTTCACCTCGGTGCTCCCAGGCAGCATTGATCTCTTTCAGAGAGGGTTTCAGCATTAGTGATGGAAGGAGCGCTCTGAGGTGAGGAAACGGGACACTTCTCCCATCCTGCCCTTTCCTATGTGGATATTTAAATTGGAAAATACTGAAGGAACGCACCAGATTGCCCTTGGCAGTGCCCAGGCAATGCCCAGTTGAGGGTCAGACCAGTGTTAGTTCAGGGGGAGTTTTCAGCTTCCAGCTTCCTTTTTTCCTGTATTCTGAAGCCAGTGCTGGGCAGAGTCTCTTCTGGGTGATTCGTGTGCAGGTGACAAACTCCCCAGGCAGCTGAGGGAGCACAGCTGAGCCGGAGAGGAGCGAGCATGCATGTCTCTCCAGTTTCCTTTTTACTTCGTGTGCAACACTTAATTTTTATGGGATTTGTGCTTCCATGCTTTGCTTTCGGAGAGGAGATAATGCACGTGGCAGATATGCGCCATTGCTTGTTCCAACAGCATCGCAGTCGTTGGTGTCTCCTTTGTGCTAGATGGGCTCCTCCAGAAGAAAAGAGCAAGTTCCTCCATGTTTCTTTGCTGAGGGCCATCGGCAGCCCAAGTCCCAGATGTCTCACCAGCTCCTGCGTTCATGGTAGCTTTGCACAAAGCTTTCTCCACAGCACATTTCTATGAGACTGATGGTGAGGATGTTATCGTTTCTGGTCTTGGGGATGTTATTTTATAGGACGTGGTCTCAACTCTGCTTTGCCAACTGAAACAAGAAGACAGCAAAGCATGAGTATGAGTGAAGCATACAGGAGTTAGCCACGTTGTGTGAAATGGCCTTAAGCTGTGCCAGAAGGGATCTTGGAAGCTCTTCCTGCTATTTTCACCTTGTTCAGATGCCAGCAGAGGTGGCAGTTAATGAGGACAAGGGTTGGAGTCAGTTGCAAGTGAAGGTTTTACGTGAAGAAATGACTTGTGCTGTTCCCTGGTGTCTGTCAGTTTCTTTCTAAAATTGCTCTTTGAACAAGAAGCAGCTCCTGTTGTATCTCCCCAAGCTTCACTAAAAGGCAAGCTGTGATCTCTGCCTTTCACAGGTAGTGGCTGTTGGTGATTTTATGAGCACAGTTATGTGATTTCCTGCCAAGTGAGATGATAATGGCAGGGGGATGCAGGACCTCGTAGATTATTTCTTGGAGCCAGTGGCGAAGTTGCAGACCTGCCATTTGGACTGGATGTTGTTACCATTGTAAGTTGAGCCTATCTTCTGCAGATTGGCTGACTAATGTGGTGCTCCCTGCGTGCTATTTTAGTTGCAGCCCTGAAGAGAGCAGACTTTTTTTGTTGGGTAGCGCAGCCATCTCAGCAGCTGTGTGGTGACAGTGCTTCAGGATGCCAGTTTTGAGACAGTTTAATAGTCGGTGTCCCTTGAGACCAAGGTAGATGAGCTTAATTCAGTGTAATTTGCTTGTCACAGCTGTGGGTGAAGAACACTTTGTGAAATAATATGTCAGACATCTGAATGATGGGATATACAAACAGTGCTGTAGCAGTAGGAGAGGTAGAGAAAAAGGTGCTTACGCTTTGAAAGCAAAGCAGAAACGAAGCTGCTGCTTCCACCAGTAGTCTTGCGATAAGTTCCTCTCCTTGAGGATTTAAGCAGCCTTTATCTTAACAGTTGGCTTCAGCGATGGCAGAAGGGAGCTATCTTCAGAGGGATGTCTTTAAAGGGATCCTGTTCTGCAGAGCTTGGCACCAGCACTGATGTTAATGAAGCCATTGCCCTGGGGTGACGCTCACCAGCTCCAGTCCAGGCCGGGAATCTGGACAAGCTCCATCCGTGCTCTGAAAGCTCCCACGTCACAAGACATGGAAAAGCACTTTTCAGCCTGTCAGTATTAGGGTGTCTTTCATTGGCCCTTGTGCTGAGTTTAACTACCTCTTTACGTTTCTGGTCCTGTTTAGGTGGACCAGGTACTCCATCTGAGCCAGGGGAGGTGGAGAAAGGGCCAGTGTTATTTAAGCAGTGCAGCACATCTTGGCACATAACCCCATGCCCACAGAAGCACCAAGGATAGCGTTTACAGCGTCTGCTTTTGGGAGATGTTTCTGTTGGGATGTGGGAAAACTGTGGTGTGCTCAGAGCAAGCCCTTGTTTAATATTTGTGGGAGCTTTGGAGTTGTACATTGCATTACCCACAGCATTTGAAGAACAGCAGCCTCTCTGCCACCCCACCAGCTACATAAGAAATGCAACCAGCTGACTGAGGAAGGGGAGGGAGATGAAATAGGGATTTTCTACAGGAATGCTGAGACTGAAGTTGAAAAGCCCTGAGCAGAGGTTTATGGAGGGCACTGTTACACCTTTCCCCAGGGCACTCTATGAGAAAGCGGAGAGGTATTGTCACCTGTCTTTAGTGGAAGCTCATTCCTTCTCCACATCACTATGCCAAAATCTGACTATGTCCTACATTTGTATTTCCAGTTCATGCAGAGTTGCCTTTAATATCCACTGGCTGGTCTTCCACAAGATGCTGGCAGCGTGTGCATAGAGCTGTTCTTATGAACCATTTTTTTCTAATTAAAATTATTTTGCTGTTCGTAGTTTTTCTCAAATGTACATGGTGACCTGTAAGGCTTCCTACAACAGCCAAGCTCTACCTTAGCCAGTTCTTCCTGTTAACTGGGTAGGGAAGACAACAGAACAAATGGTTTGGCCTGCTTCCTGGAGATCAGGATACAGAGATACCCAGCAAGCTGTGGAGCAGGATTCTTTGGGGTTAAATTTTGTGTTTGGGTTCCTGTGGTGGTTTGTACTTTGAGGTGTGCTCACCTCAGTGCAGAGGCCCATACACAGCTCAGGCACTCCTGAAGTCCACTGTGCACAGGCTTCAGGCTTTGCCCTGGCTCTCTGACCCATCTTATCTTCAGAAGATCAGGAGAAGATGAGAGGAGTATGATGTCCCAGCCCAGGAACTTAGAAATCCCTATACAAGCTCCTAATACATGTCCCATTACCACCAGCCACACAGGTATGTAAGGTATCCATGCAATTTAGTTTCTTGCTGGACAAAACCAGCTGGTGTGAAAATCCCAGCCCCGTTGCCTTGAAGGCTCTGCCGGGAGAACCCCACAGGGACTTCTGGCGCAGAGCAGCCTGCGACTCCCAAGCGACAGGCAGCCGGCGCCTGGGGCCCGTGAGCAGCTGCTTGATCAGATCTCATCCAGCCCTCGCTCACTGGGTGCAGAGGTGAGGCTGTCATTTGTCATCACGCGCTTCTCCAGCTTCCCAGGAGGCACAGGCGGTGCTGGTCGGGTCTGAGGGCAGGAGGAAAGGCAGCGGCTGCAGACAGTGAGGTGCTGGTGGGTCAGAGTGGCTGATCTGCGCCCTGGGGCTCCGCAGGACAGTGATGGCTTGAAACGCTGCAGGGACCCACTGACAGAAAGGTCAATCTGCCAGAAAACCTGCTCTTCCCCAACTGAAAAGCTGAAGAGCACGTGAGTGCCCAAAAGCAGACCAAATTGCCCAGGCTAAAGGGGGAGACCACCTGACGATGACCACAGAGGACCTGTGGCCCGTGCTGCCTGAAGTTAAGGGTTTGCCAGGAGTTGGCGTCCCATTCTCAGCCCTTATGGGGATTTACTGCTGTGCCTTTGCCTGGCAAATTCTGATGTGTGGACAGTGAGATGTCCATGTTCCAAATGTGTGGACAGTGAGATGAAGTCAAATTGACTGTAAAAATTATTTCCCTTGAGAGAGGCAACTTGCTTAAATAGTAGTATTTAAATAGGGTAGTTTATGCTCCTTGAGGTTATACATACACCCGCATCAATCCTTAACAATCCATGTTTATCATTAACAATGCCAGGATTTAAAACACTGATTATGCTAATTATTTATAAAATTCTAATTCATATCCAAGAATTACTCAGAACAAAATCCTGTGCATAAGGAGCAAGGATCCAGCAATGCTGCCAGTGAATGTTCCGGAAAGGTTACTTGATCTTCATGGTGATGTACCAGGGCAAATTGCTGTATATAATTTTTTCCTCTTTGTATTTTAGTGAATCCTTTTATCTGAAAAGTATTCAAACTTTGCCTCTAGTTAACAGAAAATAGTAGTATTTAGCAAAACAGGATTTCTGCAGAGATTTTGGCTGTTTTTCAGCAGGCTGAACAAGCAGGTGAATGCCTTATCTCCTTCTGTAATGCAGGAGCAATGCCAGAGGTCACCAATGGTTCTCTTCAAGTTCTGGACAAAAGGGGAGATTGTTTTGCATCATGTTCCTTGCAGAAGACCAAACCTGCAGGAGAGATTTGCACACACCCTAAGTATGGCCACAGGGAGATGTTTTGTGCCTTCACGTCACAGACCTTGGGCGGAAGCTCAGCCAGTGACCTTACAGCATCAGTGGTTTGGAGCCTACAGATGTAGTTTGGGATCAGGATCCCCCAAATAAACCATCACCAAGCCTCATCGGGCTTCCAACTCAGGGTGATTTCAAGAGGGGAAAAAAATCCACTAAAAGCCTATCAAACCACAAGGCAGGGAAGGGAGTACATGGATATGATGTGGACTGTGAAAATACCAAAGGCGAGGCCACAGTAAGAGAAGCTAAAAGCAGTGCCAGAACGAAAAGTAACTAGAGAAAAAGTCAAACGCCTCCAGTGCTGCCCCCACCACAGATCAAGCTCAAATATCTCACAAAGACAAAACCCACCTGTCTCAGAGCTGGTGATTTGTGGAGGAAAAGCTGGTGCCTGGCAGGGGCAGTGACCCCAGGCGTCAGGGGCCGGAGGTGACCCGCTGTGCGTGGCACCTGCTGCATCGCCTTTTAACACTGCAGTGCGTGTAAGAGAATCCAGTTTGAGTGAATGTAGCTCAGACTCCATCCTAAGCTCTTAACCGGTCAAGCCTCACAGAGAGGATGTTATTTCTAATGAATATTTTAGGCAGTAAAGCTTCCTTCAGAGAGGGCTGGTGCGTTCCCATCGCATGCCTTCTCGCGGGGAGGAAGCGCGCATTAGCTACTCCAAGTATTCAAATGCTTGATTTATAGTATCTGTTCTATGGAAAAATGCCTCAGGGTGAAATGTGTTTAATAGAGAGAAGCTAATATGTGAGTGATTTATCTCATTTTGATAAGTTCATGCCTGTAATTCAATAACCCCATGAGCTACACTTAAGTGTATTCAATAAATGATGATCTAAAGGAGATGTTCGTGCAGGTGAAGGATTCAAGAACTGGAGGAAAGGATGTTATAAATAAGTGGGCTTGAAGTAAACAGGGAGCTCAGGCAGAACCCTTCCCCGGGATAAACGTCTTGAGCATCATTAAATCAGTACAAATGGCTCTGTGAGCTGCAGAGATTTCTTTCTCTGAAAGGAAAAAGCTGTGAGAGAGACTTTCATCAGGGAGAAAATATCACCTTACGCTCCAGCCGTGACCCGAATCCTGCAGCAATCTTTTGCGGGCTGTCGTCTTGGGGACCATCCCTAGCAGAGCATGCCGGATCGCCTTGAAATAAGGCAGTGTTGTGAAGGTCATGGGAAGATGGATTTGCAGGCAGCCAGAGCAAAGAGGTGGGACAGCCCAGGGCTTCATTCTCCGCCTGCTTCGAAAACCTTTAGACAAGTATCTGGATGCACAAAGCGCTTCTTTAAAGACAATGCCACGAGCAAACTATATGACAGCATGACAAGGAAATGCGGTCTCTAAGTAGCCGTTCAGGGCTGTAATTGCCTGGTTTGGATGTAAAACTAAAGTAAATAGCACTGGCAGCTGAGTCATCCGATTGCAGACCTGAAGCACTTCGAAGTTAAATCTAAAAATATCTTGTGTGCTTCTAAGTTACTGGCTGCATGGAGGAGAAAAGGCCACCGGAAATAAAATTTAAAAAAAAATTAATAAAAGGCATCACAGCATTGACAGTGACTGTGCAGGAAAAAAATAAAGAGTTTTCAGCCCAGCTGAAGGGAGAGGTGCTAGGGGAGGTCTGGGGAGGGCAAATAGGCCACAACTGTTCACCGCCTCTTCCCAGCCAACACCTTGGAGCCATGGAGCAAACATAGGAGACAGCAGCTTCATAACAGAGAGGTACTTTCACTCAGTGTGTCCTTACACAATGGAACTCCACCACGGGAGGCTGTCCGTGCTGGCCACCGCTTCAAAACACGGCAGAAAAAAGTCATGAAAGGAAAATCTTGAACAATTGTTGTCTACAGAGACAATATGTCTGTCCCAGGAGGTCCCTTGGGTCCCCAGAGGTGAGGAGAAGGCGTTGGGAAGATGCTGCAGTGGGTTCACCCCATCCTCACGCTCCTCTTGTGGCATCTGCTGCTGGCAGGGACATGCTGTGTGGTCAGATGGACATTTGGTCTGACCAAGGGTGACCGCTCCTCTGTGACATGCTGTCTCACATGGTCAGGGACAGCTGGCCCTGACCCATCACATGAAGGTCACCCTGTGCTGCAGCCTGGCAAACCCACGTGCAGAGAACTGTGCTGCTCTCACCTGCCCAGTCCCAGAGCTCAGCAGCTCACCCAGCACAGCTGGAGCCTTTTGATGTGAGATGCTCATTGCCCTAACGGTCAAAGCCCCAGAATCTTCCAAACTGAAAAATCAGCACCGGAACAAAGTCAATGAGAAGAGACTGGCAGCATTAGAGGAGGGAACAAGAAAGGCAAAGGTGCCAGAGCCCTCGGGGCATCTGCTGCTCCTACCGCAAGCACCACCGAGAGCGTGGGCATCACTGGAGGGAGTGAGCAGGGGCTGGGGAGCTGCAGCAAGAGTTGGCAGGGGCAGAAAGAGGAGCAGATGGAGGAGAGGACAAATGTGAGCAGTGGAAGCTCCCCAACCTGTGCAACTCAGCACGGTACACGTGGTAGTAGCTCCTGTTTCTTCCTTATCTCTCTAGTATTTGTATCACTGGAATAAACAAACCAGCTCTTCTCAGCCCCTGCAGAGGCCCCAGTGATTCTGGTGCCAAGAGCCATCTCACAGACACAGCAGCCAGTGGTGGAAGTCGTACTGGGGAAGCAATAGGTCTTGTTTCTATTCTGACACTTCACTACCATGGATAGGGCTATCATCAAAAGTCTGGGCCGAGGCACAGACAGATGCTCAGCTTGTCTGGGATGGAGCTCACGATGACCAGAGCACTGGAAGGGATTTTCCAAAGCACATGGCACAAAGCTGAGAGGTTTTGGTTTTCTTGCTCCTTTTAGAAAGGACGTCCCCTGGAAATGAGCTCATCTGTTTGTAAGTTTGGCAAGGCCAGCCAGATCACTGCACGCAGCTTCCCAGCACCTCGCTGGGTCCTCCCCAGGGCCAAAGGAGAAGGTGCCTGGTTCTGGCATCCCACATCTCCCACTCCAGCCAGTCCAAAGGGCTGAGCAGCTCAGCAAAAAGCCCAAATACACTCAAGTTAGTGGGGTGAAAGTGTATGGTTTGGAGGGATGTATTAAAGCACTGCAGCTACATTGGAAGGAACAAGTCTGAGCCCTGAGCCCAGGGCAGTCTCCAAGGTTTCCTTTAGGTCATTTTTATGCCTTTCTAAATGTTTTGGAAAGTACATTTTTTCCAGCTGATTCAAAGAAACACTAGTGTTGATGTTTTTCCAAAAGCTTTCCAAATAGGTTTTTGAGCAAAGCTGTACAGACCAGGAAGGGGAATAATAAGGGTGTGCAAAGGTCCTGGAGGGCAGAAAAACTTCTCTTCTGGGTTGGAGGTTTGTCAGCCTTTCCAGAAAGTAGCTCATTGAGTGGGTTGGTTTTTTTCTCTTTTTGTTTTCATTCTTCTTGATTGTTGAAATGTTTCTAGCTGCCATTTATGTAAAACACCCTCCTCACGTTTGTCCCAGCTGCCTTTTCACTCAAAATCCGCAGAAATACTACGTATTGTATCAAGCACTGATCTCCTGCTTCAATGAACTCCCTCCTCTGGATACTTTACAGTTTTTTTCTTTACCATCTCTGTTTGCTGTTTTGCTTGCACACACTGTAATTATTTTTCACCCTGCTTGCCCTCAGCAGTGGTACCCTGGTCGCTTGCATGAGCACTGGTGTAGTATGAAGCGAAGGAAAAACCTGGGGTAATGTGAAAGACACAGTAAAAATGGCAAACCTCTCTCTCGACGGGGCTGAATAAACCAACCCTGATAAATATGCAGAGTAATAAAACCCTTAATGCAGCATGATTAAAAAGTTATGGTTCCCCCAGCAACCCGAACTCCGCAGCATCACACGTGCCAAGGGTCTGAGATGACTGGCTTTGCTCTTAAATTCATGCCTTCATCTGCCTGGGCACGATGCAGCCGGGTTAGGGTTGCCATGGGAATGGGAGGTCAGGTTTGGTCTGGTGTGAACGTGGAGAAACTAGCCTGTCCCCTGCCCTCCTGTGCTCTCCAGTGCCTCGGTGGCTGACAGTTGCCTCCTTTCCCTGCCTGTGTGCTTCTTAAAATGTGCCTTTTTTCTTTTTTTTTGGCTTTTTTTAGTCCTCAATTCCTGCTTTTTTTTTTCTGCCTCCATTTTTCTCCTGAATCAGCCCTGCGTCAATCCTGTCACTTATGTCACCTTCTTGCTTTTCCCTGTATGCCCTTACTGGGGGCACAAGCATCCATTGACCCCGTTTGGATAAGGGCTCAGCAAATCATTTGCATAAACTATAGTTGATGGCTGTCCTGAATATTTTGGTATTTCCAAAACCTGCAGGTGATCCCATGCCCCTCCTTGTTTGCTCAGAGTGATCTGTGAATCTAGTGCCCAGACAGCAATGGTCCCTAAAGCAGTGAAACACCAGTGGGTACAACAAAATATCCAGTTTGGTTTTTGCAGGGGAGCTTTGTGAGTAACGCAGGTAAGGAACCCTGGGGAGAGGATCAAACCCAAAGCAAGAATAACGTATGAATTCTGCAAGAGTAATTAGCCTTTAGGAGATTCTCAGCCAGGATATATGAGCTCTCTGTCATATTGGGGTTTTAATCAAGACAGAGTGTCTTTCTCACAGAATCACTCCTGCTCAGGCACAAATTGTCGGCTGGATGCAGGAGTTCCCGACTGTGATTTTATGGCCGGTGTTATATAGGAGGTCACAGCAGCTGATGGTAATGGACCCCCCCGGCCTTCCAATTTATGACTCTATGAATTTCAAACTGTTCGTTCGGTCGTAACATTTGTAATTTATACCGAACAAAATGTCACCCAGTCAGTGACCAGAAGCAATGCCACGTGGCTGCTGCCACCACCCAAAGCAGCTGACGCTGAGGGAGGCAGCTGCCACGCGGCATGCCAGTCCCATCACTGCAGCCCATCAAAAGGCCACTCTGGAGGAGCTGGTCACAGTACAAAATACTTGGTGATTTTCACAAATCGCTTTGCAGACAATTTTCCTCCCTCTCCATCACAACCTTCCCTAGCAGTAGGTATCCTTCTTGCTCTTCTGCTAAGCTTTTTTTCCCTGCACTTTCCATGTTAAATTACAACTTCAGGAGGACATGTCTGCCTCTGCTGGCTCTACCATGACTATCCATTCAATTCCATAATCTCTGTTTTATTTTCAACCATTGCATCTGTAGGTAACATTACTGTTACTCCAGAATAGCAAATAAATGTTCAGACTCTTCCTCCTCCTCCCATTTTTTCAATAAATTGAAAGTGTCTAGAGAGGTACCCTCTTCAGCTAAACAAGGGTGAGGCTAAGTGAGAGATCTTGTTTAAAGTCCACCCAAAGGGTGGGCAGGGAACAGCCGATGGCAAGGGGCCTTTCTTCTGCAGGACACACATTGAGATGAATTGCTGGTGTTTTACTGGGCGTTACTAGAAGCCTGGACAATTCCTTGTCAATGAGAATCCAGGGTTTGCAGACACTTATCTCCTGCTTTCTACCTTCATTTTGTCATGATGAATCACAGAATGGTAGGGGTTGGAAGGGAACTCTGAAGACTATCTAGTCCTACCCCCTGCTAGAGCAGAATCACTTAGAGTAGATCACAGAGGAACATATCCAGACAGGTTTTGAATGTGGGTCTCTGTGTCCAGGGATTTCACCTGGATACCAGCAGGGCTGGGGCAGTAGGGCTGGCCATGTGCAGTTTTCTCCTGGGAGCCCTAGAAAGAAGGTACCTGAGCAGTTTGGAAGTGATCTGCTCCCAACCAGTTCCCTCTGTCAGTGGGAAGCCAGGAGCTAGGCTGCTTTCCCTAGCCTATGCATTCATGCCCTTATATGAGAACTGCAGCTTTCTTTTTTACAAAAGTTAAATATTTAGGGAAAACATGTAAATAGAAAACTTCACATATAGCCTTTGAAATTCATTAGTTTTATCGCTAATTCATTGAGCAGCATCAGGAGTCTTCTCACTGTAAGAATGTAACCCAACACAATGAACAGCATTGGAGCACTCAGCCACTCTTCAGGTTGGAATTGCGAAGGGATGAGCATGGCCGAAATATAAACCTGGCTTCAAGTGTATTTGGTGTTTCCCCTTCACTGCTGTTGATCGTGAGTCACATCAAGGTGATTTATTCCAGGGGCAAAATCCACAGCCAAGGACTGGGCATGGGAGTAGCCCATGAGGTCTGGCACCAGCCAGCACCACTTCTCCTCAGAAGCAGAAGCAACCACTGGATAACTCCTGGATCCCACCTCAAAGGACCTGGCCATTAGTGTATTTAATTAGCTGTCATGTTAGCTGAGCTGCAGGAGATGTGGTCAGGAGGTGAGAAGTGGAGAGGAGCTCTGTGGAGGGGCAGAAGCTCTGCCATGAGCTGCGAAGGGGATGCACCCCAGTGTGTGGGAGACCCTGGCACTGGCATGTGCCCCAGATTGCTGCCAAGCACCGTGCTCACACTGCCTTTTTGAGTACAGCTGGTGGTAAATGGACATAAATAGCCTAGCTTATAAGTGATCTGTCAAGCACTTGTGAGGTTTATGAAAATCACAAAGTGTGAAGAGCAAAAAGGGGATAGCTTGGTTGTGTCAATTAATCTATCCAGTCTCACTGTGAATTTTTGTTAATCTAAGTTGGCTTTTCTCTCTGAATATTTATCATGAAGTGAGGCCTTCCCAGTTGCCCTGAGCTCTCTTTCAAGACTGATGCACAGGCATAGCAGAAGTTGCTCCACAAAGGTTTCCCATTTATCAGAGTGACGATAAAAACCAGTATCAGTCTCTGTGCAAGGCTGGTCTGGGACTGCCATGCTGGAGGCTTTGTGTATGCACCATCAGAGCACACTGGCAGACCTGTCTTTTGGGGAAAGGACCCTAGTCAGAACCCAGGCATACACCCACACCAGCTTCCCTCCCAGCCAGGTGCCGCTTCCCCGGCCAGCTTGGAGCTGCAGCACTTCCCAACCAAGTGGTTGGGTCTCCATGGGGTGACACAGGCATGCCTCACTGGGCCAGCACTGACCCAGCCTTCCGTATGTTTCCTGCAGCTCTGAGGATTGTTTTGACAAGTCTAGTTGACAAAGTATTATCTGAGCAGACATCAGGTGGAGATCCACAAGGTCTGTCATGGTGTGTGTAAGCGGGTAGAGTGAGGATGCGAGCCAGGACTGCAGGTAGGGCAGCCTGCCTGGCTCCTGCTCTCCACGCTCCCCAGTCACAGCCACCCTTTGCTGCAAAAGCAAGTTCTACCAGACAAAACGAATCTGCAGCAAAGAGATATATGGAATTTGGAAGGGTTTAGAAAAAGTGGTGAAGGCATGACCCCCAGCCTTAGCACTGAGCCCTGCCAGGTCAGTGTTGACCTCTCCGATGGGCAAAGAGATCTGTGCCGCTTACACGCCCAGCATCCTTCTCCCAGAGGAGGGACCGTGTGCCCCAGCATGGCCACGGCCAGCACAGCTTCAGGGAAAAGGACCATTTCTGGATTTCATGTGTAAAGGACTGTCTGGGAGCTCTGCCTCACTGGCTCCAATCCTCAGGAGCTGCAGGCACAGACCTCCTTCAAGTTCAGTCATAAACTGAACAACCTTGCCATAACCTTCTTGCCTTCATTTTCTTCCACCAGTAGTTACACCCTCTTCTAATTTCCAGTCTATTCCCATTTTACACTTCCTCATTCTTGCGGTTGGCATTTTTTCTGCCTGCCTCCCTGCCCATCCCCACAGGCAGGAAAGCTGCCACCTCAGTTAAAGGTGTCCCTGCTCACTGCAGGAGGGGTGGACTAGATGACCTTTAAAGGTCCCTTCCAACCCAACACATTCTATGATGATTTGATGATTCTGTGATTCTATTATTCTCTTTCCGCAGCATTTCCAAGCACCCACTGGAGCAGCAAATACTGGGGAGCCTGGAGAGGAGCACCCAACTGTAGTACGGGATCGCACCATAAGAGGGAGATGATTCCCTGTGGATTTTCTGGGGGACCCGTAGCCCTGTCCTGAGCGGTGGGTGCCAGCGGAAAAGGTGGGCCAAAGTGGGCACAGAGGTCTGGCAGAGAAGAGAAGAGGACATGTCAGGATCCCTCGTGTCAGGAATGTGACGCCCTTTCCGTGGGCTGATCCCTGGATGTTGTCAGTGGGTCTAGGAAAGGCTGCTACAGCCGAAGGAGAATTTTGGGTATTCCAATGTGTTGCAATACAAAAAGGGCTGGAATCACTTCCACTCAAACGATTTTAAATACTGTTCTCTGTAAAGCCAGTTTCTAGTAGCCCCACAGAAGAAAAAAATAATTTTGTCACAAAACCAGCCTTTCTTCTCTATGGGAAGGAACATTTTTCCCGAGGTCTGAATACTTATACCTTTTGAACCATGTTCCTTGGACTTCAATAAAAGAAGAGGACAAACAGATGAACCAAAAAATATAAGTATCTTATATTATCACCTCGGCTGTCTTGAACAACAGCATCGTGCTCCTTGGTGTTCATTTCTGGAAGAGATTTGAATTCAGGGACAAGGTGTGAGACATTTTGAAAAGCCTTCATTAAAGTGCTGAGCTATTTCCCACCTCCTCTTCCTATCACACCTTTTTTTTTTTTTTTCTCTCCAAGCCTTGTCACAGGAGGTTAAGGAGCAGAATTACATCAGCTGCCTTTTTCTTCCAGTCCAGAGCAATCTCCTGAGCTGCAGACATTGTTTTTGCCAAAACTGTGTGAAGCTGGAAAGGGCCTGAAATTGGCTGAGTTCACAAGTTCCTGCGACAGCCTGAGAATAGCCTGAAGTGTCCAACACGAGGCAGCCATCTCTGCTCCCCCTGTGCTCTGGAGATCTAGAAACCGCTCAGCATCTCTATGAGGCAAGGGTTTGAGGCTGTCAGGCCTTTGCAGGAGGCACAAGGACAACAAGGACTCAAGAGATGCTAGAGAAGGTCAACAGGTGGGTACCAAACGAGATAGTCTCGTGTCAGGGTAAAGCCTGCAGGCTGGTCTCCATCAAGAGGGAGGGGAACAGGGAAGCACTCAAGGGTGAGACTGGGAGGAGAGGGTGAAGTGGGTCTCTGGAGGTTTGGTCTCCTCCACATTCCCATCCTGAGGGAACTCATGTCAGTAGATGACAGTGTGCAGCAGGTCCTGGACAGTGAAAGCAGCTCTCAGACAGTGTCACATCGAAGCATGAAGTGGAGATTGTTGCACCATAGCTGGTAGCAAGTTTGCACAGGGTGATTGAGACAAATTCAGAGATTTCTTCCAGGGGTTTCACATGACCCTGCAGCTCCTACATGACATAATAGAAGTAGCAGCAGAACAGAGACACCAGGATGTCACCCACTTCACAACTCCTCTGTCACACCTTAGAACAATAAAGAAAAACAGCAAAAGAGACTGTTTGGAGCAACAGGACAGATGGAAACAACCAGCAGTGACGTGTGGCCTCAGCTTTCACTTTCCCTGAGGTAAGAGTGAGAGAAATCTAATCACTCCTGAAAGAGCCATCAATTGGAAATACTCTTTGGCTGTCACAAGAGGTGACCCGTTGGGAAAGGTACGTAGTTCAGTATTCACTGACTTGTCAGTCAAGGGACACTTTTGTACCAGTTCTCCAGTGCTACTCCATCTCCCTTGCTTCTGTGAGAGCAAGAACAGAGCAGATCCAGGATGGCTCCTGGAACAACTGCTCTCCAGGCAGGACATCAGGTGGGATGTCTGGAGTAGCAGGAGAATGACTGGCAGTTACCCCTGGCTTTGTCTCAAGGCAAGGGAAGGGAAAAGGAACGGTAACTATCTTTTTCACCACCACCCTCCCCCAAAAAAAAAAGTAGATTCTAGGCAGGATTCTCCAAAGATTCTTGAAGAGAAGAAGCTTACCAGAACACTCCCATGTCCTTTGCACAATGTGCTGTTAATCTGTTCAGTTCATCAGGTTGCTCCCCAAACAGTTGCCATTTCCCTGCAGGTTGTGAGAAGTTTCAACTTCATCAAGCTGGTAACTAATCAGGAAAGGAGAGGCCTGGACTTGCCTTCCCTTTACGGCCAGGGAGTCAGAGCTGTGAGCACTTGTTCTCTAGAGCTAAAAGCCGTCATCACCAAGTAGCTCCATTCCTAGTATCTCCTAGTATCTCACTAGAGATGCTAGAGTATCTATGACTGAGTGAGCAGAAAGTTTCCTAAAACATAGGATCCCCTTGTTCCTCTAGCAAGTACCTGCCTAGGTCATAACTCCTTTATGTTAGGCACTTTACAAAAGCACAATTGCTTGTCCAAAGAGCTTGTGGTTCCTCTAGCAAGACGAAGTCATGAAAGGAAAATGGCCCACATGGCAAACAGCATTTCCAAACTTCCTTAGAGGTACTCCAGCACTGCTGTAGCCAGCACACTGGCTTTGCTTGGCTCCTCCAGGGAGCAACTGGGGCAGATCCCAAGTCCTGCCCCTTCCGGGTTATCTCAGGAACCCGTGATGAAGTGGTCTCATGTGGTTTGAGTGAATTTTCTTCCTTTCTGGAAGGAAAAACTAACCACTGTCCCCTTATTAGACAGCAGAAACTTATGCAGAAGAGGGACACAGGACATCAGGATTTATTAGTCCCGTGGCTCACACAATTCCTTCATTTAGGTGCCTAGAAAAATCTTCATGGCATTACATGGCCAGGCTGGATCAGGTTACAAATCTTTAGCTCATATTGACTTCATGTTTGTAGTTTGTCTCTATGGCCAGCTGAGAAAATCCACTTAAAAAAAAAAAGTAAATCAGCAAAACATTCATTATGATGCCGTGGAATAAGAGCTTGCATCAGACAACATGTAACTTTGTCTTCTGCTTTCTTGTATTTCATTTGGATTCTCTTTCTAGGGTCCCTTCTTAAGAAAAACTAAAAAAAAAAGAAAAAATAGAAAAAATCAAACCACCCTAAACTGCATTGTAGGTCCTGTATGAACCAGCCCAGAGCAGAATGCTTCAGTAAGAGGCAGCAGAACCCCCTTCATCTTTTTGCAGAAAGTTGAATCATTTTGATGGATGAGATGAGAGTGACTGACCCTTTGGTGCAGGCAGGCAGAGCACTCATGTAGAGCCTCAGCTCCATCTCCCTCTGGCAAAGGGATTTAAAAAAAAAAATATCTAGAATTCGACACCTATTCTCTTTTGACATTGAACTTCTTATTAGATGTAGATTAATTTCCAATGATAGTTTGAGCCCCCAAAAAATAATTTTCTTTTTATTAAAGTATTTTTTTTAGCTTCCAAAGGAATATCCATTGAAGCTACCTGCTTTCCACAAAAAAAAATAGGATGGAGTGACAAATTTCTACCCAGAAATAAAAGGGAGTAAGAAGTCAATACTTCCTCACCAAGCTGTAGTGTTCAAATTGAATTGTCCTTTGCAACAGTGCCCTTGGTCCAGTTAAGGAATGATGGGAGCTGCTCAATAGTCTGTCAGCTGGACCAGGGCTCTGGTGACCCTGGCCTTCATCTCATTTCTGTGAGGAAACAGTCAGCTTCTCACTTGTTCAAGAGCCACGGGGTTGCACAGGGGCCTAAATCCATCCTCACTTCATCTGCCTCTGTCGCCCTACTCCAAGTTCTCCTTTCTGTCATGGTCAGACTTCATTGATCAGGGCTGCTGCTCAGGAAGAAGAAGGTGTACCTCTTCTCGGAGTGAAACAGCTGCTTTGTCAAGCTTTGAAATTTGACAATTGTTTGATTGCTTGAAGCTCCCTCTGAAATACAGAGGAGAATGCTGGGAGGAGCATTTTAGGCTGTTCTCAGTATCCGTGGAAAGCTCCATGGAGCTGATCAGAAGAACCATTTCTAAAGGTCACTTGTGATCCAGATGAGAAAAATCATGTAGACAAATGCTTTGCAACTGCAAACTACCTGACTTAGTTAAGCTAATGTCTGCTTTAAGAGGAGGAAAATTGTCCCCAAGAGACAGAGACTGCCTTGACTCTAAAGGCAGAGCAGACACCTTGCTCATGGGCAGATCCTTGCAGAGGAACACCCAGAGGTCACACTCCTCCACCACCCTGCACACACCAGCATGGTCTGTGTCCCTGAAGATATCTGGATCCTGTTGGGCTTTCAGCTCATTCTTTTGTGCACCCACAGCTTTCACAGAGAATACACTGAAGCTACGTGTCTGCAGGGATACAAGATCAGAACCAAACACACTCTTCAACCCTGCAAAGACACCATGCTGTCCCTATGCAAGGCCACTGAAGTCCTTCCAGATGAGCTGAGCTCTCTGGGATGGTTGACCTTGGCTCCATTCTCCTTATTTTCCATGAGAGAGGACATGGGAGAGAACATCTTTCCTATGAAGAAAGACTGAGGGGAGCTGTTTAGTCTTGAGAAGAGAAGGTTGATGGGGGATCTTATATATATAAATATAAGTATAAATATCTGAGTCATGGCTGTCAAGAGAAAGGAGCCAGTCTCTGTTCAATAGTGTCCAGAAATAGGAATAAGGGGTACAGGCTGGAACATAGGAAGTTCCACCTCAACATGAGGAGAAATTTCTTTACTGGGAGGGTGACAGAGCCCTGGCACAAGCTGCCCAGAGAGGTTGTGGAGTCTCCTTCCCTGGAGACTTTCAAAACCCGCCTGGATGTGTTCCTGTGTGGCTGCCCTAGGGAATCCTGCTCTGGCAGATAGGTTGGACTAGATGATCTGTAGAGGTCCTTTTCAACACCTAACATTCTACCAGTCTATGATTCTGATTTTTCTAAATGAAACTCTTTGAGCCTTTCACAGCCCCAAACCATGGCTGTGATCTGCACAATAGGCAGGTGCATAACTCCCATGAACAGTGTCAGTTTCTCTTGATATTGTCTCTTTGGAGAGAGTCTTAAAGATACAAATTGCTCTATGTCCCAAGAGAAACACCAAGAGATGCTGTTCACTACCTATGATGGCCATGTAGCCCAATAAGTCAGGTAGCCCACTGCTGAACACCAGCCATGTCGGGGGGAGCCATAACCTGCCTGGAGCTTGTGTTTGCTTGTTTAGCTGTAACAGCAGTTGTCCAACGAGCAGCTGACCATCACCATGGTTGTCTGAGCTTTAGCTTTGTTTTGTGCAAATGCATGTAACTCCTAGCATTGTCCAACATGTGATATATCGCCATCACTAACAGCCAGGGTTGCACAAGTTGTTCCAAGAACAAGTTGTTCACTCTGTGCCAAGTGAACTCCTCATGACTCTATCTCACCATACAGCTCTTTTATTCTACATATGCACAGAGTGTTTGTCTCCATAGCAAGTGCATCCTAGAACTGATCTCTAAAAGAGACTTCAGGTCAATGATAGCAATGCTTTTGTTTAAATGTGCTTGTAGACAAAGATAGACTAAGAAGACTCTTCGGAGTCCATTAATTAACAGCATTATGTCATCTGTAAGACTGCAGTAGACAAGTACTGCCCAAGTTTTTGCAGCATTATAGCCCCAGAGCACTGTAGTTTTACTTTGGTTAAGAAAAAATCATTTCTAGGGTTGCTGTCTGTTAATAAGGCCTCTGTGACTGCACAAAATTGGGTGATCTAATTATGCATGCCTTTCGTCTGAAAGTTTATGTAACTAGCAAGTCAGAGTTTCTTTTCAGAGTGTTTGAATGGTATCTCTTCAAGAGGTCAAGGGAGGAAACTTGAGATAATAGAGCAAAAACCAAATCAGAATCAGCTGCTTTCAAGTGCAGCCAGGGGTTACAGTAGCTTGAGCACAATTTGAGAATGGAGAAATTTCTCAGCAGTCTGAAACTGATGTAGGAAAAGAAGAAAAGATAGAGGAGGGAGCTTATGAATAGAGACAATAGGTGCTGCATTGGCTGCTGATAACATCTTTGCAGAATTAGGACTTTATTCTTTCTGATTGTCAAAGACACTTTTTTCTGGAGAAGCTGTTCTGTGTAGTTATTCACTTAAAGTTACAGCCTTGCTGATGGACGAGGCTTTTTGCTATCCCTCTAGCTACATCAAGAAGTATAATATACCACAATAGCCCATGTAGCCTCTTTCTTTATCTGACATAGGGTGTGAGTGCTTTTCAATTGCTGGCGCAGTGCTCAAACTAAGAGCTGGGAGGGAATTTCACAGCCATTAGCCAGCCTACGGAAATCAAAGCAGTAAAACTTACCCAGGCACTCAGAGCCTGTAATTCTCCAGGCAGCATGTTATCCAAGGGAATTTACACACATTTACCAGGGAGGTGTCAGTCAGGAAATTTGTGTCTTTTAAAACCAGTCTTCTCAAAACATGATTATTCCTCTCTATCAACTGTACAGAGAATGGAGGCGCAGTCGGATGGTGCTGCAGGAGCTCACTGTCACTGCAACAATTCTCTGCTCCCTTTCTGCCTTCTCTCCACTGTCCTGTCCACCCCAGGAAGGTTGTCTCCAGCCTTCTCTTCCGCGAGCTCCATCGCTCCCCTGTGCCCTCCCAGAGTCCATTAACTCCACTGGGTCAGCAGGAAAACGTTCCCTGCTTTCTTCTCCTGTGAAGGTTGACTTTAGAGCCTGGAAAACAGGCGGAGCCAAGGCCTGGACATCTGACTCATTTCATACCATCATTTTCAGCCAAAGTGATCGAGAGATTTCACCCTGAGGTGTTAGCCAAAGCTGGCCCATGTTTATTCAGCTGTGTTAATTCTCCTCCCTAGTGAAACTTTCTAGCTCCAGCCCATTGATATTATTTGGGCTGCTTCATGCTATCAGAGGAAAACAAGACCTAGCTCTGCTGTGCTGATTGTGACATTTGCTGGAGGGAGAAGGATGGAAATAAGGCGATACGTAAACGGGCATCTGAGCTCCAAGTAGGCAGCAAACCATCTGAGCCTCACAACTTTTTTTCTGTGATCTGTTACAGGAGAAGTATATAGCAGCAATGTGTCACGTTACATCAGAGGAAAGATGGTGTGTAGATATTTAAGGTGGTTCTCATTTCAAGTCTGACTCCTAAATACTCTCCTCAGCATTTGCCCTTTTACCTCTCACTCCAGTCCCGAGGTCTATAAACCAGCTCCATGCTGGGAAAGAGGTCTCTGCTTCTGGACAGCAGAGAGGACTGCCTGACAGCGAGATGCTGCCTCCAGCCCTTTCTTCTGAGAGTGGAGATATGTCCTAGCTAAGAAAGTCTAAGCAAACAGACACATTGTGTTGCAGGGCTGAGACAGAAACTGTATTTAGGCTTTGCTGGTAATTTAATTTGCAATCTTCTAACAGAAACCTGACCTTATCTCTTGGTGGGTAAATGAGGCTTTGTCTTCCCAGCAATGTCTGTGTTTACTCTTGAGGTGGGCTTGGACAAGCCTGGCAACATGAGGGCGAGGTGCTAATCTGCAAGTATCACAAACAACAAAGAGAGGAGAGACATGAGAGAGCCTTCACCCTAAAATGCTATGAGGTCTCTGAGGACTCACAAAATACCTGGAAAAGGCTATTCTTAGGGCTGGTATCTCTTAATCAGTTCTGGTGGAAACCTGCCCTCAGCAAGTAGAAGCAACATTGTTCTGAGCCTCTCTTCTCCTCTAGTAGCTGAAATGTTTCCCACTCTTAACAGCAAATCTGAAATGTCACCCCAGCTAATCCCATCATGACACAGTCCCAGTCATGGTCCTGCAAATCAGCAGCCATGTGAAACAAGGTCTTCCAAAAACTCTCCCACATGCAGCCCAGAACATGCACAGTGCCATCATGGGGGTCAGTCTGTGTTAAAAGAGCTCGTGTCTCGTCCTGGAGCTGCAATCTGCATTCCCACAGGAGATGGGAGTCACGGCTTGCTGGTCACTAGAAGGAGACTGCATGTGGCCAGTCACATGGAGAAGAAAGCAACGACAGTAATTATTCTGCAACTGGTGTTTAATGTGTTGTTCACACAGGTTTCACAGTGTCTTCTGGGATTCCCTGCTGCTACAGAGCTCTTTCCTCACTGCGGAAAGCTGGGCAGTAGCTAGAACATAAGGGCTGCCAAAACAGACCTTGCTGCCCAAAGCATGGCTGCACGTGCCACAAATCCCTGACAGTTATGGGCACCACTCCCTGAAGAAACCAAAGTAAAAGTTCTGTTTTAGAATATGGTAGAAGTACCTAAAGTTTAGTGTATTTATGAAATTACTTCAAGATATGAATATTAGTAACAAAAAGGGAAAAAAACCCAAAACTCACAGAGGATGCTTCTTACTTGTGTTACATTGCAATGAGATAGGGCCTGGATAACACCTCTGCTAGGCTTACTCCCGACCAACCACACAGAAATTACTGACAGAGGCTACAGATTTCTTTAAGGAGAATTCAGAAAGCAAAGCAAACATTTTCTGTGAGCAGATTTTTTAAGCAGTCTCACAAAACAGAGTCTTGTAGCAGTTTCTCTCTTTTGTGCAGCTGAGCTTCTCATCTTGGCAGAGCAAGATGGTGATGCATTTGGAAAAAAAGAAATTCAGTCAATTAATTGCTCTGAAAACATGACTTTTTCTCAACTGATCTTATTTAAATTTTTATTTAAAATTATATAAAAAAGCATTTATTTATTATATAAAAAAACATTTGGAGAATTTTACAATCCTCCAATTAACAAATAACTACTTTCTAATTATATAACCTCTATATTTAACATCATTAGAGTTACATTAGCTTTAAAAAGTCTTATCAAAATTGTTCTTGAAAAATAAATCCAAATTCACAAATGCCTTATCAACTTGACTGCCTAGTCTAAGTTCATTCCACTTAAAAAATTATCAGATCACAAACCTTTATTGATCTGATGTTCAATTAAATACAGCTAATGATTCATATGAAAAAGGCAGATAATGTGTATTCCTGTTTCTGTTTTACCTACTGAAGCAGAATCTACCATGGGGGCCTCCTAGGAGCCCTGTTCTTTTTGATATATCTTACTAGAATTAGAAAAACTTTTATCTGCTGAACAGAGGCCACATTTAAGAGCACAACCCATTAATTGCCAGTTTGAGTCAGTTCTCCATGAAGCAGACGAGCGATCTAGCCTGTGTGGCTCCCTTCTTTTCTCATCATACTAAGGTGAGAAGAAAGACATGGGACGTAAGGCAGTAGAGTTTAGGCTATAGTATAAAGTGGGTTTATAAACCCAGAGGCTATCATAGAATCATAGAATGTTCAGGGTTGGAAGGGACCTTTAGAGATCATCTAGTCCAACTCCCCTGCCAGAGCAGGATCCCCTAGGGCAGCCACACAGGAACGCATCCAGGTGGGTTTTGAATGTCTCCAGAGGAGACTCCACAACCTCTCTGGGCAGCCTGTGCCAGTGCTCCATCACCCTCACAGTAAAATCATATTTTAGGGTATAACGTATTTTAGGGTATGACAGAGACTCTTCAGAAAGGAAGCAGCACAAGAGAATTCTGAGGCAGTGAATATTATTTCTCTAGAGGAAAGGCGTATCCCAGTTGGGGAAAAGAAAGAAGTATACTGGAACACAGAATAGGAAGAGTGTAACCATTTAAATATGACACTCCAGAGACTGGGTACTGGTACAATCCAGAAGTAGGGGAATAATCTAGGAGCCAAGTACTGTGTCACAGATCCTGAGTGGTTGCATGTGGTCTTGGGCCAATAGCTCTGCAGCAGAGCTGAGCGCTCACCTTCCCTGGGTGTCACCCCGTGGTGACACTAACATTTCTGGAAGGAGCCATTGATGAGAAAACTCAACATGACCAATATCATAAATGAAAATAAACAGAAGAAAACTCCCCTGGATTTCAGAAATCTGAATCCTGTGTGGATTTGACCAGTACCATAATTAGAAGCAGACCTCAGCCTTTAGTCTAAAGAAATGGCAAAACCATCTGCCTTGAATCCTGCCTACATGACTCTGCCTGGTTATTCTCTGTGCGTACCGCCATCCCTCCTCAGAGGTAAGAAATCATGCATTTCTTGCCTGGGAAAGCAGGAAAGTGCAGGTTTTTTGGCAGAAAAATGTCCTGTTGTTGGATGAGTGTACACCTTCCCCAGTCCATTCAGGGCTGACACAGATTACACACCCCTAGCTGAGCCTCTGACTTGCTTTGGGTAAAGCCCATCCATTTAATCCAAATCATCCTCAGACAGTTTTATCAGGAAAAAGATCAGAGATTTGGAATGAAAAAGTGCATTTTGAAACAATAAATTGCAGTCCTCTGTTTTGCTTGCTAAAGCTATTTATATAATTACTTGAAAGATAGCACACAACAGGTTTGAGTCATTGCTGAACAGCTGAATTATGAAATTACTAATCTAAGGGCTAATTATACTGAGGGTTTATTGTGTCAAAATGTATTAGACATGTGGGGTTTATTTGTTGCCTGCTACAAACAAGAATGATTTTTCCTGGCACTACCCACTCATACCTTGTACTTACCGCCACTAGGGACTTAAAAAAAATAGCTGCAGTAATAAAATTTTAAATATTCTTACTGTAATCTCTTGCTTGAGGGGCTAATGCTGCTAAACACAGAAGGCTTTGTAAAGCATTGTGTGTAATGAAGGATGAGCTACAAGAGCAGAACTGAAGGAACAATACCATTATCACAAATTGCAAACTTCTTCAGAGTGATGTTTGGCAGTAAATTACAGGCTGCCTGTGACTTCCTTTCTGCAGCTGTGAGATGTTTACTATTGGAAAATGCAACCTTAAATTAGAGGGCAGAGAGAAAGATGGGAAATGCAAGGAAAATGCATGCACATCGTAAAGGCGTATACACTTTGCATGGGGGATTGCTCTCCTGCCCCAACAACTGTTCTTTCCTCAAGCAAAGTCCTCTTTAATTCACTTCTTCTGCAAAGGATTTAGGTGGTAATATGCCAATGAAAACTTTTTTTTTGCATATTCATAATTACACTTTTTTTCAAAAAGCAACCTAAAAATCTATAGAGCAGCCAGACTGGGCATTCTCTTCTCCAGGGATTACTGCATCTCTCATGGATTTATTCTTCCTTTGCATTCACCAATATCCTCTCTGGTTTGTCTGCAGCCTATTTCCTTTTTTCCTTGCCAGACTTTCAGAGGCACTGAATTCCCACTGGAGCTCCTGATATTGAGTGAGACTTGCAGGTAACAGCTTTGGAAATTCAGTGGATTATCTCAGTGATTATAGAAGGAAAAGCTGGCATTTCATCTCCTAAATTAATCCATTTCAGCAGAGTTCTGGAAGTTTCCGAGCAAATATTGGAAGTACTGAAACAGTCAGGGGAAAAGCAACTCCAAGTAGTCAGTAGTAGAGGGAGGAGTATCCCGAGGAGTGTGGACTAGTTTCAGCAGGGCTGTACTTAAATCTCAGTGCTCAAATCCCTTTGAAACTCCAGGTCACTGGCCTCATTTCTTGGCAATGCTGCAACTGCTTTAAATTGCTCTCCTCAGGCTAAAGGACCATAAAACCAGCATAGTTAAGAGCTGACTCTGCCTCTATGGGCAAGAAACCAGTATAATGGATCCTGCATGTCCAATATCAGCTGGGACTTTGTTCTGCTCTGTGATGCTTGGCTGAGGACTGTCTTAACAGAGAGCTACAGCGCCTTCACAACAATGCAGAAACAAAGATGCTTGGGATGATCTCATGTTTTTCAGGATCTCGTTCTGTCACACTTGGAAAAGCAGGAAGAGCTCACTAAAACATATAGCATAGAGCTGCTGGGAGTTGGTGGGACTTACCTGCATGCACTGCAGAGTCCTGTGAAAGGGTAATGTTTCTAACAGGAGTTAGAAATCCTTTATACCAGGGCAATTGTGTAGGGCCTCAATGAAGCTGCTTCTCTGGCTGAGCGGCTGTAATGGATGCTCTGGGAGAACGGTGAGAATGTCAATGACTTCACGTGTCTGGTGTGCACAGCTGTCAACAGAGACAGAAATCAGAAATTGCTTCAGTCCCCAAAGCATTAGGGATTTATTGAACACGTTAGGCTCAAAACCTTGTTATGGAAAAAAAGGAAACACACTTCATATGTAGAGCTAAGAATCTGCGGTTAGCATAACTGAAAACTAAATGATCTAATCAAAGAAATCTTATTAGTCCAGATCTATTTATTACAGGAAAAGAAATGAAAAAAAGCGCAAAGAATACTACTAAAGAAAAAGTTTCAATAATAGCAATACAGCTAAAATTGTTATATCCAGTCCTACTGTCTGGTCCTTTTCCCAGTGTTTTGCAACCCCCTCCACTGCCCTTCTGGGTGGTCAGATTGATTGCTTTAGGATGGGGCAGGGGCTGAGTCCCTTGCCATGTTGATAGTTTCTTCACAGCATCACAGAATCACAGAATTGCTTAGACTGGAAAAGACCTTTAAGACGATCAAGTCTACTCATTAACCTAACACTGACAAGTCCTTGACTAAACCATAACCTGAAGAACTGTGTCTACTTGACTCTTAAATATCTCCAGGGAAGGGAATTCCATCACTGTCCAGGGCAACCTGTTCCAACTTCTGATAACTTTCAGTAAAGAAATTCCTCCTAATATCTGATCTAAAACTAAGTTGGTGCAACTTGAGGCCATTTCATCTTATCCTGTCACTTGTTACTTGGTGGAACGGACTGATTCCCACCTCGCTACAACCTCCTTTAAGGTAGCTGTAGAGAGCAATAAGATCTCCCATCAGCCTCCTTTCCTCCAGACCAAACAAACCCAGTTCTTTCAGCCACTCCTAGTAAGTCATGTGCTCCGACCCTTCACCAGCTTTGTTGCCCTTCTCTGGACATGCTCCAGTGCTTCAGTGTCTTTCTTGTACTGTGGTGCCCAAAACTGGACACAGTAATTGAGATGCAGCCTCACCAGTGGCGAGTACAGGGGAACAATCACTTCCCTGCTCCTGCTGGCCACACTATTACTGATACAGGCCAGGATGCCTTTGGCCTTTTGGCCACCTGGGCACACTGCTGGCTCGCGTTCAGCTGGCTGCCGACCAAGACCTCCAGGTCTGTCTCTGCCAGGCAGCTTTCCAGCTGCTTGTTCCCAAGCCTGTAGTGCTGCTGGGGGTATCAGTCCCATAGTGCTGCACTACTCCTCCCTGTAAGAGTCAACTGGGATCACTTCCATAAATTTGTTAATTTGGTTCACACCCTGATTTGCCACTTTGCATTGCAAGCAAATTTACATATATCGTACCTTTTACTTACGTTACATACACTTGAGCTCTGCTCTCTTTGCTGTCCCTGAAATATGCTTTGTCCAGCTCTCCCGTCTTCATTTCTTTAATTGACCCACTGGTGAGTTGTTTACAGCCCTGAGCTTTGCCATGTCAGCCTCTGCCCTTTCTCTTATCATCCCACACCTGTACGTTGTGTCCCATGTCCTGACGTTCAAGGCCCCTGCTGTCACACCTAGCTTGCTTTTTTCCTCACCATTTGTTAGCTTGGGTATGAAGGTGTCATTCTACATGGAAAAGCTATTTGTTGCTACTGTCAGTGTAAACGTTATGGTTATAGCATGCAAAAATAAGCAAAAGGAAAACAATTCAAGCATAGCTGCCTGGTCATTAGAAAAAAAAATGCAAATACAGCTAATGAGGCTTAAAACAAAGGTCTAGGCATGATAAGACAAGTTCAGAAAAAAAAATAAACCCTGATGAACCTCAGTCCTAAGACCTTGCAAACTTAGCACCGCAGATAAAAATTCTTTACAAGCAGTGGCAGTGTCGTGGTCACAGGGCTACAGGGCTATGGGTACTGGCACTTGAAATATTAAAGCCTCTCAGGAAAGCTTAGTGCTTGTGTCTTGTTCTTCATCCTCAGCTTCATGACAAACAAGCAAGCTCTTAACTCCTCAGCACATGGACACTCAGTTTCTGCCATGATCTGCTGCCTCCAGCCATACTGGGGAGGCAATTTTTCCCTTGGTAATACCAGGCTCACTTCCCTGGCTGTTCTCCTTTTCCCACAGCTGGGCGTCTATGCTGCTGGCTTATCTGTGTCTCCTTGCTGATATCAGCCTCTGCTCCCTGTGGCACCCCTAGATTCCCAAAATGTGTGCTACAGTGACTGCAGACATGTCTGTATGGACTGCATCCACAGCCATCCCAAACCCAGGCTCCTTGGAGGGGCAAGCAAGGAAAGAACTCAGATCACATGTGGAGTTGAAAGATTCCCCTGTTCCTTGTGAATATATGGGATGGAGACTGGGAGGGGGGGCTACAACTTCAGTGTAAAAAGACTCTTGCAGATCTTGACTATGAAAAGCCAGAGAAGAAAATAAAAATTAGTGTTGAGATACTTTGACATCATCACGCTCATGCTGTGTTAACCTCTTCTCAGCAAAATCTGACCATCAACAGCAGTCAGATGCACAAACAGCTGTATCCCACACAGAAAAATATAATAGCAGCCAGCTAACAGTGACATGTTAAAAACAAAGAAACTCATGGCTAGGCACTGAAAAACTCAGGAAACCTTTCTGAGATAAAAATGTATTAGCAAAGAATAAACAAATCCAAAGAAGAAGAAACAAGAAGTTGACTAATCATTCATGTGCTGAAGGTGTAGAAAAGACAAGGAAAAAAAGCAGATTTTTTTACTAACAGAAGAAGTAGTTAAGAAATGCACATGAGGAACAGTTATTATCTTCTCATTCACTGATTTGCATTTCTGTAGCAGCTAGCTCAAAAATTTCTCAGTGCTTGGATGCAGGAGTGAAGACAGAACCACTGGAGATCTCAAAATCAAAACACAAGTGCCCAGGAGGTCTAGTCACCAGCAAAACTGTAAATAAAGAACTAAAGGTCTCTAGGACAGTCTCAGAGAGCTCAGATCAGACCAGCTCTTCTGTAGCATGTACAGAAATGGCAGCAAAGGAAAATTCAGATCCAAATATAGCATTTAAAAATTCATGGGATCTTCAGCACTGAGAACAGACGTTATGAGGGTGAAAAAAGGCTTCTGGGAAACTCTGGAAACTTGTGTTAGAGCTTAGAGCATGATCTTTTATTCAAATTACTTACAGAAACCTGTCTCAGTAAAAGTAAGCACTCAGAGGGGCTGGCTGAAACACAAATATTTCCTGTTCTCAGATGGTCGTATATTTCTTGGTGATAGAGTGAGTTAAGCTTCGTGAGACTTGTGTTGGCAAAGCAGAAGTAGCCAAATGCTGTGGGATTGCTCCATGTTTCAGGAGTTGGCAGTCAGCTGGCAGGGAGCTGGGCTTTCTTCATGCTGGGAACATTGGAAATATTTTTGGGCACAGCTGGGTAAATGCATCTTGTGCTTCTGTCTACAGTGCCCTGCGGCACAGCCAGCTCACATCGGCAGGGTGGGAAGGGAAGGTCTATTCAGCCCCTTCTGAAGGATGCTGGCAGTGAGGGGGGATTTGGGCAGCAAAGAGGGAGGCACTCGGCCGAAGGCAAAAATAAGTATTGAAAGGGAAGGCAATTATGAAGCTAAACCGGTAGGAGTGATCTGGGCCTGTGTTGCGCTATCTTGGAAAACTTTCAAAGCCTTTTTAAACAATTGACATGAAGCTTCCTGCTTCCTGCTGGCTATAAAAATGCCCTTTGAGAATCATCTCCCATTTGTACTTTCACAATTCATGCTTTTAATAGGAATATTATACCCATTGAAAGTGCAGGCTTGCCTGATAGCCTGAGAGAATGGAGTTCAGACCAGGCAACACCAGTAGCTGCCTTGGCATTATTCCTGCCCTGCGTGTGTCAATGCTGCCTCAAAGAGAATTGTTTTGAGGTGAAAAATCAGGTCTGTTTGTAAGGCTGTTCCCATCCCTTGCCTTGCTGCTGACCAGGTGTTAAACGAATCAAGGTGGTCATAGTGGCTCTGATCCTGACATCTGTTCAGATAGAGCTGCCTGTGGCCAATAAGAAAATTTCACCCTGATACAGTAAGGTTAGATGACTATCACTCTTGGGTGAGTTGAAGCTGGCAGCTGTGACCATGAGAGAAGAGGCATCTTCACTGGGAAAGCACTTATGGCGCACTGCTTATGGTACACTTTACAAAAGTTCGTGATGGTAGGATTTCAGCTCTCATTTATGAGAGCTCCCCTGAGTAAAGACGGATTTCATTGCATAGTTCGGTACTTCTGAAAATGGAATTCTAGCCAAGGAAGACTACAGGCTTCATCTTCTGTTTCTTTCTTGGTGCTCTGCACTACTTTGAATTTGGAAAGTTGTCTTCATGAGTCTGCACTAGAACTATCTACCTCTTGGAACCGAGGAACACAACCACACACCAGCACCCTCCGGGCTGGCACTGCAGCATGAGCGCAGGGTGTTCCCACAGTGCAGTGGCCTCACGGTGTCGGCTTGACTCCTGAGACAGCTGAAAATGGATCAGAGTAGGCCTGAGGCTGCTCTGCTCAACTTTATAGATCTTTTTTGGGTAGCGGGGCTCCTTCTGTACACAGAAGAGTAAGAATAGGACAGCAGGTTAGACTCCTGCTCTGGCTCAGTTAAGGGAGATGCTGGTGTTTCTCCATTCACAACAGCAGGACTCTAATCAGACATGCTAACTAACTGAGCTGCCTAAAATTGTGGTGTGAGCATCCCTCCTGTGCTCCCAGATATGCTCTCGTGCCAAGCCCAGCTTGAATAATCCGGACCTCTGTATTCCATCAGTAGTCCTTTAAGCTCTTCAGTGTATTTTTTATATTGCAAACATGAGTGTGTAATTCAACGCATATGTTCTGGGAGTGGGAAGTCTATGAGAATGCCAAGCAAATCAATAAAGATTTAACACATCATTATTTATTGTTGCAATATCATGAGGCATTTATGTTTGCCCTTTAGTAGGGAGGGAAAAATAAAAAAGAGGAAAAATGTTATATGTGTGTAGTAAAATTTGATTTGAGAGGAAGAGTTTGCATCTGAATTGCATGAAGTCTATTAAAATTTTGGTCTTCTTCAGACTAATAGGATTATGCCATTCCCAAACTGATTGTTTCCAAGCAACGATGCAGATCCTAGTATGTGTTTGCTTATCTCTTCAGTTTGCTGCTAAACCAGAGAAGCTTCCAAAGATAGCTGCAAAACTGATGGTATCAGGTGTTATACATAATTTCAAGACATTGTTTTGAAAAGACGGTCCATTAATCCTCTCTTTGGAAGCTGATTTAAAGAATGTGTTGGTGCTTACATTAAGGCAACCGGTCAGTGATTTTTATATGTTTATTTTTAATAAAGGAAATGACCTGCACTGCCACCAGTATGGCATGCTCCAGCATGTCATTTTCATTTGGACACAAACACTTTACTGTGGTCAGGGGGAATTTCTCTCTCCGAGGAACAAATCCTAAGTGGTAGTTATGAATAGTGATGCAAGTCTTCAGAAACTGTGGTTCAGAGAGGCTTTTCAAATGTTCTCAAGCGTGGCTGTCTAAGGGGCCAAATCCTCACTGCTTCACTAATTGAAAGCTCCCTTCATGCATTATAAAGGAATGCACAGCTATATAGCTCTCTATACTAAATAATAAATAGGCAGTTGCAAATGACATTGCTATTTTATATTCAGAACTGTCCAAACTGTGTGGAGATTTTGAAAGGTGCATTAAAAGGAGATTATTTTCTCTCTTTCCTGCCTGCTTTTGGATTTGATGACGTCACGGGATAAATATGATTTAGGAGTCAATGTTTTCTATTTTAACATCCAAAAAGGCTGTCAAAGAACTTTTTTGCTACACATCATTAACGCTTTTTTGTTAGAGTAAGGAAATTGTGCATTTATACATAATTTAATAGGAAGAAAGGGCTTTGTAGAGTTCTCTGGTGGCTACATAAAGAATATAGTGCAGCTCTGTGTACACCTGAATTTCCGTAGGAGGCACTTGATCACCTCAGATGAGACATATATCAGCTGTTTAGTGGTGTAGAGCAAAAAAGCACAAAGGACTGGAAGTGAAAAATACTATTATTGGTAGAAATATTCCAAGGATTTTATTGTGGCAGAATGTAATTACCCAAGCGGATGGAGTACTGTGATTTATGTTTGTGCCTGTGTAAAATGCTTTGAGATGATTAATAAGTGGCTCAATCCTTTATATTCATAACAACACTTTTGGCACAATAGCACTGTGATGATCTGTCACTCCAGCTATTGTGTTATTGGATATGGAAAATCCCCTGCATCAGGAAAGAGCAGAGTCTTGAAGCTGGTGAGAAGGTAGATGCAGCTCTCTTACTATTTGCATTGTGGTATTGCTGGAGATCTAATAAGGGCTCAGAGCCCTGGTGGGTCAGATGCTGATTAGTACTCAAAATGAGAGATGGCTTTCCATTTCAGAGCTCACAATTTAATTATGTGATGGGAATCAATAGGTAGACAGAGCAGAGAGGGAGGGCTGCATTGTAGGAGTCATCGCACTTCATATAATAAACACCGGACAGAGTCCATCATCTGTCTGCATCTCCTACAAGACTTCCATTTGATGGAAAATGAAATTATCTTGTGTACAAGTTGAAGACAGATAATTTCTTCTTATTTGTACTTCAGCAGCAGCCAAAGATCTACTGAGATTGTACTGGTGAGTCTTTGACTGCCCAATGAGTTGTGGTCAAGGTAAGTAAAATATTAGAAAGGTATCCCTGAAAACATCACGCAGGGTGGGATGGCATCCACCATAGTTTAGCTCCCTTCTTGAGGGAAGTGGGGCACTGTAGAAAGGGCAGTGAGGCTTGAACATTTTCTGTCCCTTGGCTGGTTTAATGGGGATGCATGTGACTAAAGAGAAAAGCAAAGTGAGAGATGGTGCACAGGGGTGAGGACATGGCAGAGGAGAGGGAGGCAGAATTTGATGTAAGCAGAGTGAGGCTGAGACAAAGACCTTGGAGGAGTTTGTGATAAGAGCAGAAAGAGAGCGCGTCAACAGGAAAATGAGCATTGTAATGACACCTAGGGTCTGATCATCTTTGGAGACTGTTTCTTGCACTTGTTTAAGCCAACCTGGCTGCCTGGGCCCTGAGGCTGGCATTTCCCATGATGAACAACCAGGCTTGACATTTACAAGCAAAAATGACATGGTTTCTGAAAGAAGTGTTCTGGATTTCCATCAGTCTAGTGAAAGAACTAGCATTTGTCAGATAAAGGAACAATATGGTAGAAGAAGCATGAAAAAAACTGCTGTAAAACTTATTACCGACAAAAATTTAACTGATGTTCACCTCTTCAGGAAGACTGTAGTTTTGAGTAACCGGGTGGTTAGAAAGGTCCATAACTGTTTTTTATTTTGTGTATGACTTTGTCTGATGTTTCCTCCCTTGGCTGGGTGCACAACACTCTATTTCTATTCCATATTTTTTTGTGCTTCACTCGTGTTGAGGTCTCCTCCCACCTCCTCACTCACAAAAGTGTGGGGCTCCGAGATAGGCAGCTTTATAAAATAAAATAAAAACCCCAAACCAACAGACAACTCACAACCAATTTCACGGCTCCTGTCCATGGTGCTGAAGGGCGGCGGGGCACCCCGCCCCCCCGAGCCCCGCCCGCTGGGGAAGCGTTTTTCCTTCAGGTGACGCAGGCTCTTCCCTCCTCGTCTTAGCTCTGCAACAGATGTTTGCTGGGCTGGATTTTCCTCTTTTAGCCACCCTAAGAAGGGACGAGGATTAATTAAAGCCGCAGTGTCCCCCTCCTTCCCCGGCAGGTAGCTGGCTGTCCATGTGTTCAGAGGGCAGGGGCGTTCTCTGACTTCTCCTGTTTGCATCTTCATCAGTTGCTTCTGTAGGGTGGAGGCTGAGATCATGGCTGGAAATGGGCTCTCCTGTCATTTGTTTATGTATTTGCTTTTAATTTTTAGGATAACTATAGAAATAATGAGAAGCAGCAGGGAACGGGAAACTGATTGAGATTGATCGTTTCACGTATTCAGCTTGTGATGACCTTTGGTGAAAGTGGGTGTTTAATTTTTAGTGATGTTGTAAAGGCACAGACAAAGTCCTGACCTTTCTGGTCCAGGGTGACCACTATGAGCATCCCACTGAGAATTAATTACAACTGCCTGGAGCGTCTCCAAGAAGCATTTATTTCAGTACTATAAATGTGGTAAAAGCAATCAGTATGCCTGGGAGAAGCCAGTCCACGTGCCTGCTGTGATATCCAAGAGAAGCTCAGACTTGTCGGCTTGTTGCTTTGTTTTGCTGTTCATTAACGAGACTGAAATAGGAGAGACAGCGTTAGAACTCCAGGGCAAGCATTTCCCATCATTCTGCTCTCCACACAGATACTTGTGTATTAGATTAAGGCACAATGGATAGAACCAGACAGAGCAAAAATCAAATGTCTCCCCAGGAGACAGGACATGGTGCAATTCTTTGACTGTACAAAGCACAATACAACAGCTCCTTCTAGTAGCCTCCCAGAAATATAAAGTTTAAGTGAACAGAAAGCTCCCCACAAGAACTCCGTACAAGGAAATATTTAAAATTCAAGATATGCTATGATGCCATTGTACTTTGGCATCCAGCACAAAGCTGGGCCCCTCAGTCACATGGGACTTTGCAGTCCTTTTCCTTAGAGATCAATCTAAAAATGGGAGATTGGTTATGTGTACAAAGTTTAGGCAGAAGAATTTCATAAAAGATATGATGATTTAGTCAGATACTCTGGCAAAAAAGGACTGCAATTGAATAACAGTGTTTAAATAAAAATTGTAAAACAATCTAAATTTGTTTTGGAGAAGTATTTAATTGGGAATGGTGATGAAAAAGACAGAAATGTGGATTAACCTAAAATGAAAAGGGCAGCCAAGTTACAGCAGATGGCTTTTTCTTGTTCTTTAAGTGCCTTATAATGAGGAAAATATGCTATGTAATGACAGTTGTTTCTAAACCGACTTTTTTTGGGCAGGGGGAGGGGAAGTTTCCCATGAGGCATTGGTTGAAAAAGGACGATCAGAAAGACATAGCTGCAGACAGCCTGTATTGAACTGTTTTTGTTCCAGAGTTCCGGAGCTCGGTTTGATGTGTGGTAGGAAAGGCAGCCATCTCCCATTCCAGCTAAAACCGAAAGAGCAAATAGCCTCTGTCTCTCCCTTCTGCCTTGCCTTCCTGAGCATCTGCAGTGCACAAGGGCTCTGCCACTCTGTTCCTCCCATAGAGCCTTCCAATAGCTCTTTCTGTGGGTTGACTAAGATTTCTTTACTCTGACACTTTTTTGTCTTGCTCTCATTGCTTTTATTTCCCTCCTGTACCAGTTCAGAATTCCTTCTTTAATGCTGTTCTCCAAACAAATGATTTTCCTACAACTGAAAAGTTGCTGTTAAGGTTTACTTAAAATTTCCCCCTCGTTCTATTTTTTTTATTCCTTTCTACCCAAAATGGAGCTGAGGAGGAGGCAGCGAGTGAAGGAAAACAGAAGACACAGCCTATTCTATATGACATCCCTTGACTTCCCGGCAAGGCTTAATTACTACTGGGAATTTGCACTCCTGTTCCCTTCGACACAGGGAGTGCTCAGAGTGCAGTGGAACGCCTCTTGCCTTTTCCAGTTTGCATGTACATGGATAAGATTTGCTTGTGCCGTTGGGGCACTTGTATATGAATTGTATATGAGAAAGGAGACTGTAGGCATCTTCCCTGAAGACCACAAGCATCCATGCAGCTTCCAGACAGGCTCAAGACCCATGGAAAAGGACACTTGTCATGCTCTTCTGAATTAAGGTTTCATCCTGCAAAGAAATTAGTGTCCTGACCCAGAAAGTACAGGTGGAACTTTTAAACCCAAATGTAACCCAGCCAAAAAGGTCCTATGATAATGCACGGGCAAGGGAGCGTTGCAGTCAGTAGGGCTGAGCTCATGACTGATATCTGAAGAGACTCGTGCTTCATGCTTTGTGGGTACACAACTGTAATTGGAGACAGCAGGAGGCTTAGGATATAATGTGCAAGATGGAAACCTAACACAGCTCTTTGGCTCCGTCCCTATAAACAAAATGTGCATTGTGTTTTGAGGCAGGGCATGATTTCCCTTGCTTTTGAATGTAAAACATAGCTAAATTGTATTAGCTTCAGGCAAAAAGAAGAATAAAAGCTAGAGAATTCACAAATGGAAGCTGTGTTGTTAAGGACAATTAAAGAATATGCTTTCACAAAAGAAATCCAATAAATATAGCACTTCCAAACTTCATTGCAAATAAAAATTGTCGTTTTCAAGTTTTAAAGTGTGTCTATTTATTTTTCTTCCTGTTTTCAAGCTCTGCATTTTAAACTATCAGCTGGATGTCAGCTTTAGCTAATTTCAGTAACATTCCACACTACTGGGAAAGTCTATCCTACCAGAAGAAGCAGTAATAAGTTGCTGAAATTATCTTGATAATTAAACACTTTAGCTTTGTATTTATTTGCTGAAAAATCCCCCAGTGACATATTAATTATGCATAAAGCTTTGCGTTGTAAAAAAGTCAGTTCGTTTTCAATACCCATCTCATCTCCACTTATTTTTAGAAAGCTGGTCTCTCAAACTGACAGCATTTCAACTATTTTAATACTTTGATGAAGATCTAAATTTCACTCTGATTACTTTTCAAAATTAATATCTAGTGCCTTCTTTGATCAAGCCACAATCACTTTTACTTCTGAACCAGGAAATAACTTTGCTTTTAATCTCGGTCTTCATTCAGCTCTGCCCTATTCAAGGCATCTCGTTTCACCAGAGGGCTGCTCAGAAACAGGAGCTCAATCTATAGTGGCTCAAGCTGCCGAAGAAGAAAAGCTTTGGAGGGCTTGTGGTGGAAAAATATGTTTAGAGCAATACAGCTGTTTGAGGGGACAGGGTGGGTATTGAAGCTCCCTGAAGACCCCCAAAGTCCCACTCTCTCATACCGAGTATCACTGGCCAGTCTTCACAGTGATAATATCATACTCCTGATAAAGTGTAAGCAGAATTTTGTAATATCATCTAACTCATTGCTCATCTCAAGACTTGTATTTTCAATGACTGCAATACTGCCAGATAACGTTGCTGAAGGATACTGGGGAAGCACAGGGAAGCGACGATTTGGAGCATCAGAGACGGATGGAGGCTTGCAATCTGTGTAAAAGTGATGTTGACCCTCAGCCATGAAATCAAACACTCAATTATAAATTAATTACTGATGCACAAAATCTAAGGACCTTATGTGAATGAAAATTCAACTTTTCCCTGCTGAGTGTCAGAAACGCCCAGCTTTCACTGACAATTCTGAAATATTTTCTGTGTCTCGTGCACATATAAGTGTTCTATACTAGATACAAGTGATAACTAAACAACTTGAATTTTAAGGAGATATTTAATTTCTTGGAAATATTGGTATAGATAGAAGGGTTTTACATTGACATGTGACATGTCCAAATGATACTCTTTTAAGAAGCTGGAGAAGACTGTTTGGAAAGCAGTAATAAGAGAATAGTTATCAAAGGTTCAGTGTTACAACAAAAAACCCTTGGTTGAGGTTTCCCAGGGATGTATCCTGAGTTTGGTAATGTTTATATTTACTGCAGTGACCTGGATGATGAAGTAGAATGTACATATAGCACATCTACAGATGTCACAAACCCTATGGAGTAGCAATCAAAATGATCTGGTCTAAAAAACCAGGATGAACTTCAAAAGGTAGAGTGCAAGGTCTGCACTTAATCTGGAAAAAATCAAGTGCATTAGCACAGAATGGGAAACAGCTGACTAGGCAGAAGCTTGGCTGAGAAAGATGTTGAGGTTACAGTGACTCACAAGTGGAATATGCAACAATGTCATACTATTACAGCAAAAGCACATATGGTGGCTTTCTAGTTCTGTGCAGTGAACTTCAGCAAATATGGAGGCAAACCAAATGAAAGAAAGGAAAACGACCTATGAGGCAAGAATGAAAGAGCTAGGGGGTTAATTTTTTGAATGAATGAATGAATGAATGAATGACTGGAGAGACGTGAGAGGCTTTCAAATAATCACTGGTTGTCATCTGTTCTCCATGTCCATTGTGGATAGCACAAGAAAAGAGTGTGCTAAAATTACGTCATGGAAGAGTTACATTAGACATTAGTAAAAACCTCCTGACAATAGACACAAGGCAAGAAGGTAGGAGGAAGATGTGGAATTCTCTGCTTTAGAATAAATACCTTAAAATAATCAAACATACATCAGTCCACAACCATATCACTCTCATTTATCCAGTCTTGGCACAGGAGAGAGAGATATCTTGATATCATTTTGATCCCATTTTCTGTGTCTCTCTCACTACTCTCCCTATTTAATTTTAGCAGTTAGTTTACATATATTTTTTTAAAGGCAGTCTCAATAAAATTCTGTTTCACCTCACCCTAACTACATGAGATGCAAGCATTTAATTTTCTTCTGGTGCTCTTCTACCTTTACCTCCATACCTCAGTCATTTACATCTCAGCTTCTTCCACTCTGGGACATCAGATACCAAGTCCACTGGGTAAGTCTAAAGCGTGACCCAGCTGTGTCTAGCAGCTGGGGTCAGGGAGTTGGAGAGGGGCACCTCAACTGGAAAATACGCTCCTTGGCAAGGTGCTGCAAGGAAAGGAAACAGTTTCACTGGCTCTATGTCACTCCCCTGTCATATGACAGGATGTAACAGTGCACTTGTTGCAAGAGGAAGGAAGCTTCATACATCAGGCCAGGGAAAGTTCAGAAGCATTTTTTGGTTGTTGTTATGGAGATATACTCACATATTTGGTCCCTGCCATGAAGAGACTGCAATCTGAGAGCAGGCACATAAACGGCTGTGCACAGAGAGGAGTTGATTCCTGTGAGGCAGACAGTGATTAAGGTGTTCCCATGACAGTTTTATTCTGATGAGTTATGCATACTTGTACTATTGAAAGACTGAGATGCTTTCATTTTTTAAATGTCTTTATTAATTTTTGACTGTACTCCCATATCTGTTTGCTACATGCCTCCTATAAATTCTGGGAGCACATTTTGAATGATTTTTATAGTTGAATAAAAAAGATGGAAAAACATTTAACATAACTAACCCTTTTATCACAGCCATCTCCTTCATTACTCTTTCCTTACCCCATCTTACACCCTAGACTGCAGCTAACATTGGTCCAAAGATGTGGGATGCTGCTGGGACACTCCAAGATTTTGAACAAAGTTGGGTTTGCCTCTGAAGTTTTGCATATCCACATCGATGTGTACTTCCAAGTATCTTCATATCTAAGGCAAATCACAGAGGTTCAAATACAAGACAAAGCCACAGGATGGTCACATAGCTTATCTTCATGCCCTGATTGTGTCTAACTCTCCCCTTGACTTTCCCAAAGTCAAAGATGTTAGTGAGTGCACTCACTTTTTTCTGTACTGCTGTGGTTGAGAAGAGAGATTTCAAAGAGCACACAGGGGATCTGCATGATGACCTCTTGCTGAAAGTCAATGAGAAGTAGATGATCGCAGTCCATGTTGGTAAACTCTACCCATGATACTACAAGTGAGACAGACAAATCAGATGTAGTGAGGCTACCAGTAACTATTGGACATCAGGCTGGGTATGATCAAACACAGTTATCATGGATCTTTCAATATCCATGTCTGTTTATAGGCTCACTAGAGTGAGAAAGCCGCTGGGCAATCTCTCCAGGAACTCAGAACATGTCTTTCATGTGATTATTTTTATAAAGGGAGCTTGTTCAACTGACAAGGCTATTAAACCATTAAGTGACTACATCCACTCCCACTATAGATTAGCTCCTTCATAGGATAACCTACTACACACATATCATCCTACCAAAGTGTCAGAGCCATCAACAAAAAATTAGTGTTTTGCATAGCAAAGAGTTTTTATGACTTACAGTTAATGGACCTTACTATTAATTGGCAGAATTACAACTCTGGTTTAGTTGATGAAAGTAGCTGTCTTGAAAAGTTATTAGGCTTCCTTTTGTTCTTGTTCCTCTGCATTTTTGCCTCAAGATCAATTACTCAGTGCCTGTTTGAACTTACATTAAATGCTTCCTTTGAGGATTCACTTGCATCTTGGTTTCATATACTTTGCTAGTTTTTCAGTATTCCAGCGACCCAGGGATATTAAAAGGAAAACAAACAAACAAGAAGCAAAACAGTTAATAGTCTCAGGAAAATATTCCTGAAAAGTATGAATAGTCTGGAAATATCAATAACATTGAAAACATGAATAGTACGAGAAATATGCATGCAGCCCTATCAAAGCTAAATAGCTTTGTGTTAATGGAAAATAAACTCCATTAATAGAGATGTAGTAATTCATAACACCTCTTATGTTGTGCATCGTCTGCATCCACTAGCTATCCCAAATCAATTATCTCAGTCAAGACATGGTTCCCTCTCCTCTGGGGTGCGGCTGTGGCTGAAGAGAAAGCAATTTATTTCAAAAGCTGATTCAGCAAGAAACTCTTCAGGGGACTATCAATGTCCCATTAATAATCAGAGATGCTCTAATGATTATCAGTGGCATTGTAAATCACTTGTGTAACGCTATTTATTTAAACATTATTCGGCAATTTTGTGTTTCCTGAAAGACAAAAAGATTTCCATATCATGAAATACGCTGTTCAG
>NW_009729557.1:0-1460 GCF_000703405.1 Apaloderma vittatum | reverse complement strand
AGCAGGAAGCAACAAGCAGTATAACAGTCTTTTAAAATATTGTTTCTTCTTATCCTGTACCTTTTGTGTGTGTGTGAAATTAGCTATTCAAGAAAAGGAGGTCCTTATAAATTTGATCTAAGTCAGTGACATTATAAGACGATATTAAGAGAATGTCATGCTCACTTCCACTAACTCATCTTGGCTTCAGTCTCCAACAACTCTCCCTTTTCATTATCCTCTGAAGCCTGATTCTGCCTTCAAGTGAAATTAATAGGAGAAAGATCAATCCTGCACATCTCTTGGTGTGTCAGTCCAAACCCGTATCTATAACCATCCGAGGACCTTTCTGAAGCATAATTTCATTTAAAAATAATAATGGCTTGGGCAAAAGCTGATTCTGTTATACCTTGCAGATAATTCAACCACTTTATTTAATTTTTTTTGTGTCTCTTAATGAAGACTCAGTATGGATTAAATGCAAATTGTTTGGCAGATTTGCCTTATTTGCAAATTTTAAGGCAAGGTCAAAACAACAGTAATAAAGCTCTGTCTGAGTTCCTTTTTTACAAGATGTAGATATTATTAAAAACAGCATTAAAACCATCATGAATACAAATGAAAGCTGAGAAGGAATCCAAGAACCTGGAAAACAGCTGGAACAAAATAAACGTTCATTAATACCTTGCATCACACAGGCTACTTGTGTTGATGGAGCAGAAAAAAATTACTGTTAGTGATAGGTCTGTTTGCAATTAATATTTTTCAAACCTCAGGATCTCATCTTCAGCATGTAAAAAGCATCACTGAATGCGCACGAATGCAGCTGTGTTTTAACAATGCCAGGTCATTTTCCCTTCATTTTATTTAACGGTCTCTGAAGAGCTTCCTCGTTCTTGCTGCATACGTCTTTTAGGGAAAATAGAGAACGACTTTTTCTCAACCCATAGACTATTGTCCGCGTATGATTATTGTCTTAGTGAGCCCTTACGCTCAGTAAAAAGACTGCTGCTTCCTCCTTTTAGGGTTATGTTACTTCATGTCTTCTGTTTGCTTTCCTAGTGATCATAAAACTGTCACCATCTGCACTTCAAAGCTGGCTTGCTGCTTTTTGCCAGGTAACCTTGAGTGATTACAGCAGTGCTCCTCAGCTGCAGCTTCTCACCAAAACCTGATACCAGTATCTTAAACACAAATATTTTTTCTCAAATTAATAGCAACACTATTATTTTTTTGCAAAAAGGAGGTGCTTGCGAGCCCGTGCCTCTGCTGTATGGCAGAGAGTGTGGCCAACTGAAGCCAGAGGTATAAATGGGTTTGAGCTCAGTAAACTTTCAGTTGCCAAAGACGATTGACTCGAGATGGCGTTCGATAACCTCTCCTTTCAGCTGTGATTATTTATTGAAGTGCCCTGGGCCATTGAAATTCGGTTGTCAATTGTTCTACCCGCCCCTGCCTCCCCGCTCTCCTCCAAATCTCAT
>NW_009729556.1:0-1563 GCF_000703405.1 Apaloderma vittatum | reverse complement strand
TGGAGAAGAACAAGGACCCTCTGAATGAAACCGTCATTGGGTTGTACCAGAAGTCGTCCCTGAAGACACTGGCCTTACTCTTTGCCAATTATGGTGGAGCAGATGCAGGTGAGCTCTGTGAAAATTTTCGGGGCAGTGTGGGAAAAACTCGAATGCAGTAGCCACTAAGCGTTTAAAGATGTTTTGTATTCTGTAGCTTCCAACATTCAACATCCCAATTGCAATATTTCCTCCATTTGCAGAGGGTGGTGGTGGTGGCAAGAAGGGAGGCAAGAAGAAGGGTTCTTCTTTCCAGACTGTCTCAGCTCTTTTCCGGGTAAGGACAGAGTTCATTATCTCATTGAAGATGTAAAGCAATTTTATTCTGAATCTGAAAGCTCTGGGTAAAGCTCTTCTCATCCCTGGCAATCCTTCCCCTGCCATCATTGGAAACTACAGAATTAGCCAGTTAAAACATCACAAACTCTACATCAATGCATGCATATTCTTCCTTCTATTTCAGGAGGCAGAATGATATTGTCAGCCTTCTGTAACTCTCTAGGCAATCAACTTCGTTATTTTTGAACAAACTATTTATAACACATCCTTATATTTTGGTTGATTTCTTTCATCTGAGTTAGTTTTACTATTATCTTATCTGAATATTCTACAAAAATCTGCATTTTGAAGTTCCCTACATAGACTAGGAGTGAATAACAAATCAGCGCAACATCCTTAAAATTTGCTCTGGAGACTTCAGAGATATTTCCCATAACTCTTTTACATATCTATACAGATTTTCTTATTTGTTTGGGGTTTTTTTCACATTACAGAGTTCAAAAATAATAGATCAAAACCTAAAGCAAAAAAAATTGCATTGAGATGTTAAGATTGTGAGGAAACGTTTGAATTTCAATGGGAAAAGAGAGTGTATGTTAAACTACATAAAGTTAATTATTTCTGAAGTCAGTTTTCAGTTATGTTTTCAATGATTCTAAGGTGTAGACATTTAGGAAGACTGAATTGCTAATAAAAAGTTGGTTTATATGGGCTGTACATATATTCCATACATTTAAAAAGAACTTATTTAGCTGCCAAATCAGGCATTAGTTACGCTTAACCAAGAGTAAGTCTTATCCACTTAAACTGCCCAAATATCTACAGAAGAAATACCAGAAGGAAGGAAATCTTGGATATGACATGTCTGGATTTGTATAAGGAAATCAAGAAAATTTAATACTAACCATTACTCCACAGAATAATTTCATAACAAAAAATCTGAGATCCTTCAGTTTCCAAGTTTTCCTTCAGGAGTTCTACAAGATGTTTTAGAGAAGACAGGTCTGCATCCTGAAACACTTAGTTTTCTACCTCCACTTTTAAGCTTCCAGTGCTTATACACGAATAATATAAACTTCATTTCATGTTCTCACAGGAGAATTTAAACAAGCTGATGGCTAACCTGAGAAGCACTCACCCCCATTTTGTACGATGCATCATCCCAAATGAAACAAAAACACCCGGTAAGGAGATCAAATTAGAGGAAATCTCAAAAGAAACTCTTTGCCCGAGTTTCAAACAGTG
>NW_009729555.1:0-6560 GCF_000703405.1 Apaloderma vittatum | reverse complement strand
CTGCACACAGGGCTCGAGGTGAGGCCTCCCCTCACGATCCTGCCCAGTCCTTCAAAGCTGTGTCTGACCCCAGTGACCATCCCTGACCCGCTGTAGGGATGTGCCAGCAGGGCGAGGGTCCTGCCTCCCTTCCCACCCCAGCCTCCACCTCCTGTCTCCCAGGAGCAGCGCTCTGTGCTGCCACTGAGAAAACCACGTTCACATCTCTCCTCACTCACAGGGTGTACAAACTGAAACATGTGTGTTCAGAAAATGCAGTAGGTTTGTGAAACACTGCTAAGCGCCGAAGAGGGGAAACCATGCTGCGAAAACATGATTCAGCTGAAGTATGTGCAATTACTCATTCAAACGCAAGTCTGCTCATTAACTTCTCTGGGAGAGCTTTTCCCTTGCTACGCATCATTTCTAGGATCTGAAAGCAAGGAGCTAGCCTTGCGCGGTCACGATTCACACCAGCACCCTCCGCTTCCAAAAGGACAAAAAAAAGGCACGTGAAGAACAACCATGCTGGGCCGTAGCCATTCAGAAACATTTGCATGATAAAAATCACATACTTTCACCGTGAGCTGAATCAACTACTGCTATCAATGAGCTGCTGCCATTTTAAATTAAATAACTGTTGATAAACATCAGGAAATACTGCAAATTTTACTGTGCTTTTTGCTCCTTAGGAGAAAAGAAGGTACTGCAAATAGCGCAAGGCATTAGCTTCCTAAGGGAGAAGGGCTTAAAGAAGATAAGCTGCCTTCTTTGGCAAGCAAAGATAGCGTAACTGTAAGCTACAAAGTTAACTTTGAACTCTCCCAAGATCTTGGATCGGTATAACACAGTATAAAGAATGTTCCACTCCTTGACCAATTTTTGGCTTCGAAAAACAAAAGCAAGGAACTAATAAAGAATAGTCTGGTCTCTAACAAGAAATTCATTACAGCAAAAAGAAAAAAAGATCCAGTAATACAAACTGCACTGTGAACTACTGAATTAACATATTTCTAACAAATGTGTTTGCTTATAGTATAACTGAATAAGCTGCTCTGCAGTTTTACATTTTGAGTAAGGCAAATCTGTTTGGACTTAAAAATCACTTTTTTTTGCACAAAATTTAAAAAATACACAGTAGGTTTAGTAGTGTATTGCATAAGGACTTCCTGTGGTGCAATTACTACACAATAAAACCCAGATGTGCTACTTTAAAAGCCCAAGGAAAAGCAATGCTTTTTTTTTGAAACAACGTCAGCTACTTGTAGAATAAAAAAAAAACAAGATCAGTATTATTACATGATAGTTTACCTTGTCATGGTTCTTGTCTCTCAGTTTCAACACTCTAACCTCTAAGAAATGTGGGAAGCTGACAGAATTGTCTTCTGCCAAATTCAGCATGACTACATGATATGACATTTAATAACTCTAAAAATTAGAATTACTCCGAATATATTATTGCAGACATTCACTGAGCATACTTCTGATCTACTCATATGAAAAAGTGAGTGCAGAATGTATGTGTTGCTTTGCACTGAGAGATTAAAGAACACCCACATGTGCAAGAACCTCCTCCTCATCATTAACTCTAGGCAGATACAATGCATCACTTTTAGTGTAACCTGTCATTAGTCCTTGAATGAATAACTTGAATCACTCTTAGAATATGATGGTGTACTAAAAATAAATTCCCTCATTTAATCCACACAGACACAGCAGAAATGGTTCTTAAAGAAACCTTCTGGGGAAGAATGATTAAGTAATAAGAAATTAGGATGAGTATTGCTCTCATAGGCACGGCAGCAAAAACAAATTTCAGTGAAGAACTTGAGGAATAACAAGAGAAAAAGACATTTAAAGAAACTCTTATGGATGAGTAGAGCAGGCAGTACATGAGAAAGAAAGGAACAGAAATTTAAAGCTATGGATCATGAATATACTTCCATGTATGCAATATCTGCAGTGAGTGCGCTAGACTATCTGATATCGTATGATGCTGACAGGTGAATCCTGGTTCTGATAAAATTAAAAAAAGATCCCATTTGGGCAGCTGTCCTGCTGCCCAGCTACAGCATGATGCACTCTGTGACACTCATTGTGGAAAAATCACAACCAGATCAAGGCATGGCTGTTGGTGTCAGTGCTAGTGATGGATTTTGCCTTATGTAGCTGCCTGGATGCCATCTCCTTCACTTGAGGACTTCTCATAGTTTTTTAATGGAGATACCCCTTCTTCACAGCTCTGTGAATGAACGTAGAAAGAGTCCTTTCTGAAATACCCAGTAATTCTTTCAACGTTTAAGGAAATTTTGAATAAAGTGATTGTATATTCTGGGAGGCTCCCCAAAATGCTGGAGGTTTTTTTGCAAGGTGACACTATTCCATTCAATTTTCTCAGGGAATGTCACTCTTACTTGAAGATGACCCAAACTGCACATTTGTTTAAACGGACATAAGTCATGTCAGCCAGTGTGGGAATGCCTCAAATGAAGTTGTTCCAAACCAGGATTGTGATGTTTCTTTTTGGGGAATCTCCTAGGCAGAGCTCCTCCTGAAGCAGTGCACAGGTATGGAGTGTGGTACTTCCAGGAAGTGATGAGTTCACTTTCCATGTACCAAGTAACGTGGCAGAAGAGATGCACACATCAGACCGACGACTCATTCCTACATCACCTGGGCAGCACACATGCACTGTGACATTTTGCAGCCTGCAATCCTAGTGCACACACACACAGTGGACATGCCCAGCAGGATGGGTCAACCCCACCCTGGCTTCTTGCAGCCTGGAAATCCTGGGTTAACATAAAAAGCCCTCCTCTTTCAACCGGACAAAAGTTTCCAGATTGACTAAAACAGGACACATCTGGGAAAACCTGGATGTAAGATAGCCACAGAGCATTGACACATTTTAACTTAGAGCAGTGAATTAGGCACCCATGTTAGCAATCTAATGTCACTGTGAACTCGATAGAAACAAATGGATACTATTGCTGGGTTCATTCTCTCTTTTTAAGGATTGTTGCTTCTCCCCTTTTAATACTACTCCTCCTAGTACATGCCTTTACAATGTCACAGAAGTTAAGAGATTTGTATCTCATGCACTGCTTCAACTCTATTTTCTTTCTGTATAAAATCTCTATATCTCTATATATGTTGTCCTTTTTACATGTCAGTTATGATTTGTTACTTGTAGTTATTTTAACTTTATCTATACTTATTCTAACTTATTCTCTCTCAATTTTCTTTCTTTAATTGACAGCCATTCCTTTCTTTTCTAGGATCCCATTGCTGCCATAAGGATATAACTCAGGAAAAAAAAATAGTTTAAAAAGTATACTGACGGGGCACCAATAAAGTAATCAAAGGATACAAAACTACTTAGACCTGTGCTTTGGGAAAGACAAAAGACAAAATAATCAGCATTAACCAAAGATATATTCTCTCTGAAAAGGAAAAAAAAATATCCAGTAATCATTTTTGAAAGCAATGTATTTGCAAGGACATAAAGAGGGAGAAGAAAACTGCAAACTTGGCTAAACTTTGGGTAGTTAACATAACTTTATTTAAGCCACATGAATTCTTGAATCTACAGTTTAGAGTAGTTCCAAAGTTATTTGAGGCCTTTGACATCACCAGCCAGTGTATGCCAGAGTGCTAAAGATAACGAGGGCCTGATCCACTCCATTTGGCTGTCTCTCCTGGTATTTATTTCCACTCAGGGTCTCTTTTTTCTTAGTTCTCTTCAAGCCTGCAACCAGCATCCTCTCCTCTTGCCAGAGACACCATTTCTTCCTCCCCAGTCCTCAGATATCCTAAACATCCTCCTTCTTTTTCTTCCTCTCATTTCCTTCTCTGCTGAGGAACATCCGTCTCCCTAACAGCCAGCAGCAGCCTGCCAGGCAAGACAGCCAGTCAAATCGTCAGAGTTCCCCTCTTTCTCTCTCCCTCCTTCCTGGCTTTCTCCTTACTCTTATTCCAGTTTCTTCCTACGTGCAATTTCAATCATTCAGCCACACTTATCTCTAGCAGCTGTAACTTGTTCACACAGATATACGGCTGTCAAACTCCACGGCTCTGTTGGTCTCATTGCAGGCAAAACTATGACTTTTAAGACCTGGTCCCATGGACTTTAATAATTCACAGCAGTTTTTTTTTTTAATCCAAGCTAATAAAACACTTCATAACATTAGCACATCAATCTGTGTAACAAATAATAGAAGATTTGATGTGACAAATGGGATTACAGTATAAAAAATATGACTGCCAGCAACCCATCTGCAATTACTCAGGTGCTGCTGCTGCTTCCCATGCATGCCTACTTTGTCATTTTGCAAACACACTTGATCAGAGCTGCCATCACAACGAGCAAGGCCACCCCTCCTCCCACCCCCAGCTGCCTGCTCCCAGTACTGTGCCAGCCCGAGTTTCTATGAATACAAGCGGTGATCTGATCCAGGCTAAAGTTAGCTCTCACCCCTCTTCTGGGGTACTGATTAGTTTAAACAAGTAATTTTTCCAAGCTGGTTCACCACATGACCACAAGAGGACCTGTGCTGGCCAAGGGAAAGGGGTGGCATACAGGTGGAAAATGGGATAAATATTTTGGTGGCAATGCAGCTCTAATTTTTTGTGGAAACATAACTGAACATTCACTGGAGTGTTTCATCTCCTACACAGCCATCACCTTAGGAACTGTTAAATGAGGGAAATTCAACCACCAAGCACGTCAATTTACTCTTCTAAGATACTGTGGGAAAACCAGCATGTGGAGATTCAAGCAACCGTGACCAAACTGCATCCACTAACCAAAGTAGCTTTAACACCTCTCCAGCACACCTTTATATTAACGCTTCAGCCTGCAGTCTACAAGCAAGAACATGAAGAAGACTGAATTAGCCCATGCTATAGCTAAAGTATCACACCATGTACGCTGCAGCACAACTTCATGAAAAGAAGAGTCATACCACAAATGCCGCCTTTTTTCTGTCAGCTGATCCCAGTGGATTCATTACCCGGCCTAAACCACTCGCATTATCACCAGCCTGCTCTGGTTTCAATAGCGCCGTGGTAACATTATCATCCAATTAGCGCTACTCAGCAGAACGATGTTTCTATCAAAACAAAGGAAATCGGCACGTGATATTCGAGGTCCTTGCCTGCATCCCTTCCTGTGGGGTTGTGTGTCCTCAGCCTGCCGCCCCTTGCTCAGCCATGATGTGGAGAGACCAACCCGCCACGCAGACCATGGGCAAGCTCTACGTGCCAACTGTAGCTTGGGAGCAGAACTGCCTTGTGTCACAGCACCTGCTGTAAAAGCCCTAGTATTTCCCAGCCCTTAATATGTTACGTCATCTGACCACAAAGATGTAACCACATCAAATATCCACAGGGAGTGCAAAGTCATAAAAAGGGGTTGAAAGTTGCAGACAGTAGGATTAACGTGTAAGTAGGAAAGCTTCTGAAAAAATGTAATCAAGGTTCCATGTGACCACAGAGTCCTACCCGCATTTGGTGGCTGACAAATGCAGCCACAAGCCAAGTCCTAGCAACCTCTCAGTCTGCCGTATTCAGGCCTTATCCAAAGCCTACTCACATTAATAACAATCTTTCCATTAAAATCACCAAACTTTGTAGTAGGCAAGTGTTACACACCCATATACCTTACCCCTCAATTCCTTCACATCCTTGTGACAATAACCCAAGAGTTTAATAACTTCTGTTTAACAGCAACACTTGAAGCAGATAGTCACAACCACCTATACAGCGTCTATCTTACCTATTTTAGGACTTAATTTAATTTAAACAATTTATTTAGAAACATACCTCTGATTTCTAAACATAAGCCATAGCTTCGACTTCTCAGTCCTCACCTGTGTGTTAACTTCTCCAGGATATACTCTGGTATCTCTAGCACTGCATTTTTGGTGATTTTCTGATGAAAATTAAGAAGCTGCGGGGCTTATGTCGCTATTGCTTTAAGAAATTGCCCAATCTGAGCAAAAGTTAACAGTGGGATGCTTCAAACAACCTGACACTGAAGTTTTATGCTCCTCTGCTAAACATCATTTTGTTGAAGGCAGTAATCTGTAAAGCTCGCAGTGATGATTTGTTGGTTGTTTCTTTTAACGGAATGATAGATAAGCCATCTGGCAGAGGAAAACGCAGTTCCTCACTTTCTGGTACCAGGGAAACTGCCTTTTCCTCCTCACTGAAAGTCATAAGGCATTTTACTTACAGCATCCACTCTGACGGCTGACAGCACGACTTCCATCAGGAACAGCAGAAGCCCCAGGTCCCTGCGAGGAAAGGTGAATAAACACGACATTGTTTTAAGCTAGCGCGAAACAAGCACGTGATAAAACTCCGCAGTTAAAGGTGACAATACAACTTTAAAAAGAGTTACTTCCACAAGCCTCCCGAGCGGAATTACTTACTGGCAAATAAAAATCCGCGCCCCGGGAAGCTGCGAGATGTCCATTTTCGCTCCTTGCCTGCCCGGGGGCTCGGCTCAGGGCTTCCTCCCGCCGGACGGCCGCCCCTGCAAGGCAGAGAAGAGCCCGCTTGTAACGCCGGTCCCCCCG
>NW_009729554.1:16209-22121 GCF_000703405.1 Apaloderma vittatum | reverse complement strand
TTGGTTACATATTGTAACCCAAGACATCCGGATGAAACGCTGCCTGGTGACCCTCGGGCTGCAGGGCTGGGTGCGTGCGGGCGGCGCAGTTGCCACGCGGCTGTAAATACTACAGTCAGCAGCGTAGGTCGGAACTTTTAGCTGGAGGAACGGCCCTTTCTCTAAAGGGCCACGGTTTCAGTCGGTCGGTGTTGGATGCTTGTCTTGGCCCTGGTTGGTGTGGGCGCTGCACTTCTCCGGGATATCACCTGGGAGAGCTTCACAACCTGCTCATCTGCATTTCCAGTAACAGGGCTGATGGCTCTTTCGGTGGCCAAGCTGTGCTGTGAGTGTCTTTGATTCATCTGTTACTGGAAACGTTGTGATAATTCACTTTGTTTGCGTAGCGCCGTGTGGGAATCAGGGAGAAGACTTGTTTTTGCTGCGGGCTTAAGCAGCAAAATGTAAATTGTTATTTTTGTCCCTATGCGTGTTTTGCGTGTGGTTGAGTTGCTGCTTTGACATGATGAACAGATGAATGTCTCCTTTTAAGCAGGAGGTGCTCTTTGTTCCAGATCCCTCGAGTGTCCTTTTTTTGAGGTCAAACAGAACGTAGTCTAAAAGTTTGTTTTGATTTCAGCTGTTTACTATGAGTACTGTAAATAACGTGCAGTCTGTCCTCCTCGACAAGACTACAGGTACTTGGTGGACTAACAAAAATTCTCAGAATGCTTGACCAAATTGTCCTTTGGTTCCTGTGGTCAGCAGGGCTGCTGTCTGCCCTGGCTCCTCAGCTCCTGCCCACTCGTCCTGAGCTGCCTGAGCGTGACCTGGACAAACATTTTGAATAACGTGGTGCTGGTCTCCAGAAGGTCAGGGTGCTTCTCAGATCACGAGGTTGCCAAATGCGCTGGAAACGTGGCTTGATCCTCCACGTGGAGACGTGCAGTTTCCAGACAGAAAGCGAATGAAAAGCGTGAGGAATCTGCCCAGAGGTGAGGGGCGGAAACTTGCGCATTGGTTCATCTCTTAACCAGCAGATGCTCTTTCTTCAAGACTTTACTGGGGCTTTTAACGCAGAGAGAGGCACCAGGTGCTTCCCGTAAGTACAGAGAGCAGCGACTGATGCTTTTAAGGGTTGTGAGCTGGAATCAGGCGTTCCTTCCTCTCAGGAAAAAAGCTCAAAGGAGCAGGACTGGACGCCTGTGCTGCTCCCGAGGAGCACGCCCACACGGGTATGACCTGGTGGCGAGTCTGCGCTGCGGGGCTGGGTGCGCTCGAGCTCGGCCTGCTGGCTCCCCGCTGAGCGCTCGGGTCATCTCGGTAACCTCTGTTGCATGAGAGGTTTATGCAGACTAAGCCTGCAATGGTTAATTTTGGCATACAGTTGCCCTTGGTGGTATGTGAAGTATTCTGTAGCTTCATTGTTTCTGTCCTTCCTCTGGAGCCTGGGCAGAAATGTCAGCGGTCTCCAAGTGCCGTGCCTACGTGCAGAGCTCGGGGACTGGCCTCCGCTCGCATTTCGGTGTGAAAAGTGAGGTTTCCCGCCTAACCTGAAAAGATCTTTTTCACAGCCTAAGCAGCACGGTCTGACAAAAGGGGCAGCGGAGTTTTCTGTGGGAGTGGACGCCTGGCTGGAGAGCCCCTGAGCGCAAGGCTCTGCAGAGCACGTGCAGGGGGGGCAGGTGAACCCGCTTTGGGAAAAAACGTGCTTCGGAGAGCCTTGTAGCGGTGTGCCTGCTGCAGGAGCTGGGTTGGATTTCTTGCCTGCGGGAGACAATCTCTAAAATAGTTTCAAAACCAGTGAGAGATTGGAGTCTTGTGCTTTGTTTCGCGAGCACTTGCTGTATGGGCCGGCTGCGCTCCCAAACGCGAGCGGAGTAAAAGACGTGAGTGACCCTGACTTGTGGAGGATCCGAGCTGCTCGCAGGTGATCGGGGTAATGCTTAAGTCGGAGCAGGCCTGTGCTTGGCTCTATTGTCGGTCTCCCAGCTCTTCAGAGCAAAAAAGGTCTGTGGTCACGCAAAGGACTCCATGAAATACGATGGGGCTATTGGCAATAGGAAATTTTGCTTTTCCCGGCAAGTGACTTGAGGGTCTGATTGGAGTGGGTGACGGATTTCCTTCTCCAGCCCTGGTTCAGATTTGCTCAGGGAGTAAGTTTGTCCGATGAATAAAACGTAATTGACAGGTTCTTTGGAAAACAACCTCACTCCGTTGCACAACAAGAGTAGTCAAACGTAGAGAAGTAGATTGCTGTGCAGTCAGGAGCCAGCAGAACCGCTTTGATGGATCACAGTAATTAGTATTTACTGCAAGTCAATTATGTCACAGGTATTTTAATTAGTGGGTGACTGGGAAAAATACAACCGCCTGATGAGCAAGCCTTCAGAAGTGATTTATTTTTATTATTTTCCAGAACAGATACCTCTGTCGAGCCCTCCGGTTTACTGGAGCCCGTGGAGTGAAACGAACCACTTTAGTTTCTTGTTGGCCAGAAGTCGTTTGAGGTCGATACGGTGTCCCGGCTGAGTAGTTGTAGCCTCCTGAAACGGGCAAGGAGACAAGCGCCTGGGGAAGAAGCCTGTTGATGCCTCAGAGGAGGGGGATGCTTTTCTCCTCCTTTCTCTGCCGTTCGTACTGCCTGTCTCCTGCCTCTGGGAGAGCGTGATGAGTGGCTTCTGTAGCGCTGGCGCTTCCAGGTTTTAAGTGGATTGATTTAAATGGGGTTGCTGCTCGATCCTGCCGTTGTGATCTTGGAGAGACTTTTCCTGTCCATGCGTGCAAGGCTGGCTTCCAGGGAAAGCCTGGTTGGCAGCAAATACTACCTTTGACTTCGAGTATGGCTTTTCAACGAAATATGTTTGAGTACTCGGGTTCTGTAGTAGAGGCAAGCTCACAGGGCAGAGGGGCTGGCGTGGGGCAGCCGCAAGTCTGCACCGCTCGCTGTTGAGGGTGTGTGGTACGAGTGTGTTTGCCTGAAGGAAGAGGTCGGAAAAGTGTTTGGGTTTCATTTTTATATCGAAAAAGATTTTCAAACCTTTCCGCGTTTCCCAAAATGGTTCGTGTTTTCCAGCTGGCCTCTAAAGAGGGTTACGATCTGAAAGCCCTTCGCTGGGAGATGGCGTGGGTAAGGGCTGGGCTGGCAGCAGGACGCCGCCGGCCCGCTCCCCGGAGGTGCCGCAGCCGCTCTCCGTGGAGCTTCAGCAGCGACCCTGCCTGGTGTTGGGACCCAGGGAAGCGCCCTGGTGCCCACTTCGGTGCCCATCTCCGTCCCGCGCGTCGCTCACCGCAAGCCCCGGTCGGGGTGGTGCTCGCTGTGGGAATAACCGCTCTGTTCTTCGCTTGCCCCTTGCAGATCACTTGGTGGCCCACGGCCGCATGGCTGAGAAGGAAGCCCGGCGAAAGTTCAAGCAAATCGTGGCTGCTGTCAACTTCTGTCACTGTCGTAACATAGTCCACAGAGATCTGAAGGCAGAAAATCTACTTCTGGATGCTAACCTTAACATCAAAATAGCAGGTGAGTTAAGCCTAGCGGTGTGGGAGGAAGGCAGCTGCTTTCAGGAGTTAATAAATGTAGGCACTGGCTGCTTCCAGGTATTCAGAAAGAAGGAAGCGCAGTGCAGCTAAAGGAAGCTTTGGATTTCTGCGTGGCCTGCTGCCCAGAGCTGAAACTGCCAGGTCATAGCCAGGAGATTTATATTGCCCTTCAAGGAGTGCGAAGTAAAAGACGAAAAAAATGGCTTTGTAGGCAGATATGCAGCTACTGAGGCTGTGGTGTTCCAATATGCTGGATAATGGGGGAGGCTGATATTAAAAAATCGGCCTTGTTATCGGCCCTGCTGCCAGTTTAGGACTTCTTGGAAGTGGTGAGGCCAGGGGAGAGAGAAAGAGTGGCAAGGAGGGGTGCCAGTGTTTATGGCGAAGCAGTGAAGGGGAAACGGTGCTCTTGGAATCATCTTGCTCCGCACTCTGACGGACCATGAGAACAGCCCCGGTGCTTTGGGTGTTTTATTCGCTGCAGGGGGAGACGCTGAAGTTCCTAAACGAACGGGACTTGCAGACGGTGCTCGGGGTTTTGGTGGGCAGCAGGGATCTTTGCTAACAACTGCCCTTCCCGAGAGACACCTCGCGGAGGCCTGCGTGGCCGTCATCCTCTGCTGAGCTCTGTGCTGCACTCACTCGACTTGACTCTCGCTTTTGGGATTGTGTAGCAACCGATTGAAACAAGAGGATTTAAAAGCGCCCTAGTCATCTCATTCCACGGGCTTTTGAGCTGGAAGAGCTCACACTTACCGTTTAATTCTGCTGGAGGCTAATGCACAGCCGAGCAGTTTTGGAAAGCGCTTTGCCCCCTCTCTTCATAGACTTCTTTGGAGAGCTTTCCAGCTTTTACAAGCGTTTCTAACTTGATTTTAAAAAAAAAACCAACCACCAACAAAAACGCTTAGGGCTGTGAAACTTTGCAGTCTGTGAGCAACTTGAGTACTGGGAGTTGAGGAGCACTCTTCTAGCTTGATAGCATCTTGGAGAGAGGAAACAGTCTCGTTCGTCGTGTTACTGTTCTCTTAGGGACTGTCCGTGGGTGTTAGTTTAACTCTTGCTTTGTAGTAAAATGATCAGTAGTTTCTCAGGTGGGCAGTGGACAGGGCTGGTGGCGGGGGATGGAGCTGTTCGAGAGGTCTTGAAGCAGCACTTTCTGGTATCTGGTTTATGCAAACGGATGTGCTAATGATTTGAGGCCACCTTGTGTTCGTGGGGTAAAATGAATCTGTGGGTGCCTAGCAAACAAAGGGACAGAGCAAAGGTAAAAGCGAAGCCAGGCAGAGGCGGCCGTGCTGACAGGCTCTGTGAATGTCTGAAAAGTGTGGAAACTTTTTTATCTAAGGGAGATGGAAACTTTTTTTTCCTTCCAAATCTCGACTCCCAGAATGGACTCTGGGAGACAGTTCCCACCCTGGTGGTGGCAGTGTTTTACTTGGCAGGAAGATGGAGCAGTGATTTGAAAAGCAGCCTGGAAAAGCTGATTTAGGGTGCAGGGCTTGCCCAATGTTAAGTTTTGTCCCTAGAACTCATCAGTTACAACTTGACACCAGTTCTTCCCTTGCTTCAAGAGCAAAAAAAAGCGACAGGAACTAAGCTTTCGCACGAGACCTCCCAGAATAAATACTGCAGAGCTGCACAAAGCCCTGTGACGCGGGGAGGAGGGCCAGCTAAACCTCCACTGCCAGCCCTGTGAGCCTCGTCCGGCTCCAGCCTCTTCAGCAACACCTCTGACGTTGAGCTGCTGGAAGCTGGAGAGACGCCTCGGTGTCTTCTGGAGGCTCTGCTTGGTTAGAGCTGCTCGTTTTTGATCTGCCAAGCAGCAGCAGCGCAAGTAGCCCGAAGGATGCAGTGAGGCAGCGTGTCATCTCGGACACCCAGAGCCGAGACGGGGACCACCGCTCTGTGGTTCTGACAGCGTCTGCACAGCCCTTAGTAATGCCGGTAACGCCATCAGCTTTCGGAGCTTTTCCAACTCTGAGCAGTGCGGATTTGCTGGCCTGGCACTGCTGACCCCTGCTTGCAGCGTCGCGTCCCCAGCACGGTGTTGGTGAAGTGAGCAGGCCCTTGGGAAGCTGGTACGATGTCCTGCAGTGGGTTGGTGCCGCACTTCTCACTCGCTGGTGACCACAAGGCTGCTGTCTGGGGCGGGTTTTTCGGATTGATTGCAACTCTACTGTTTTTCTGTAAACAGTAAGATCGAAACGCTGTTACCCTTGCTCTCATTTTTTCCCATGGATGCTTTTTCTCCAGTGTACCTTCTCAAAGTGTGAGTCAGTAGCTTCTGGCACTGGGTTTGCTTGTGCTCCCAGTCAGAGAGTTCAGCCAGGAGTTGAGATTATTGCTAAATACCGAGGCCTTCCTGGGGTATGGTTTCAGAGAGGAATGCC
>NW_009729554.1:15551-16188 GCF_000703405.1 Apaloderma vittatum | reverse complement strand
AAGAGTCTGCTCCCTCTTTCCCCTTCGGGGGATAAAGTCCCCGTTGTGTGGATGCCGAAGCCAGCGGCTCCCTGAAGTTCTGCCCTGAGCAAATGTGAGCGACTGGGCCCACTTTTTTGTAGGACGGAGATGTTTCTTTCAAATATTTTCACTGTGTCACCTCATTGTGACTTTTACCTTGCTCGTTCAAGATGCCCTTTTCCCTCGGCCTCCGTTTGTGGAGTGAGACCTGGTTGCTCCCTGGAAATCCAGATTTACACAGCTCCTTGGGTTGGGCTGGCTTGGCGTAGTTTTTAAGCGTTTTATTTAAGTTGTAGTTTAGGGTTTTTTGCTTGGTTTAGATTTCGTTTCGTCGTTCATTGCCTTGGGATTTCTGGATTCCCTGCCCCCTTAACTCGCTGGGGAGCGCTTCAGCTGCCTGCTGCTCTGAGCAGCTTTGCCCTCTGCTGATGCAGCACAGGTGGGTTCTGGAAGCTTTTCCCAGGCTCTGAGCAGGTCTCGGTGTGAGACGGAGCCGAGCAGCGAGACTCGCCCGGCACCTGGGAAGTGCTGGGTACAGCAGCAGCAGCTCTCTGCAGGGAGAGGTTTTTCATCCTGAAATCCAGGGCAGCTGAGGGGCAACCACAGGAGCTCCAGG
>NW_009729554.1:15007-15509 GCF_000703405.1 Apaloderma vittatum | reverse complement strand
GCTGCTCTAAGGAGGGGCTTGGTGGGGCTACTCCCCCTGCCCACCTCCTCGCCACTGGCCGGGTTCAGGTGCCGTGGTGGCTTCTAGCTGGCGCGGCACGGCTCTGCCCGTGCTGCCTGAAGTGTGGTCAGTTCCCAAAGTGCTGCAAGGCCCGCTTGAGTACCGAAAAGGGTAAAGGAAAGCAACTAAACCGGAATAATTTGCTCGGATATGACAAGTACCCAAATGCATATGTTAAAGTAGGCTTTTTGATTCAAATTCCTCTTGCACAGTACAGGAACCCTGCGTTTCACTGAGAGGTAGGCCCGCAGCCGCGCGTTGCCCCTTTCCCAGCCACAGAGTCCAAGTTCATCTCTGTATAAGAGACTTCCTGCAGCTGTAGCGTGTGTTTTTGCCGCGGTGCTTTTTGGTTTACTCAGAATTTGCAAAGCTGGTATTTGTGGCCCTCCTTGTGTTTCCCAGCATTTCTCCCCCAAGCCTGCCCTGAGCACCTGCGGCTGGG
>NW_009729554.1:14499-14881 GCF_000703405.1 Apaloderma vittatum | reverse complement strand
CTCCTCCTGATAGAGCTGCCTCCCAGGGACACCTTGGCCACGGGACGTGGGGACACCTGCCCGTGACTGCGTGTTTGCCTTTCTTCAGCTGAGGCAAATAAGAAAGAAGTTGTGAGCGAAGGTTCATTCTTTGTCTAAGAACGACCGCGCTTCTCTTGGATGCAGACCTCGGTGTCTGTACTTTCCCAGCGCGGGTCCCAGCTGTGTGCCAAGGGGCGGCAGGTTAATTAGCAGAGAATGCCATTAGTGCTCACGTAAGCTGATGGTTGACTGCCCATAAGGTTAAGACCTTTCTTTTAATTTCTCTTTTGGGCTTTGTTATTTGCTGTTGGTAGATGATTTGAATTGGTTTGCGGAGCTGCCCAATGTAAACTCAGTTTCC
>NW_009729554.1:12439-14440 GCF_000703405.1 Apaloderma vittatum | reverse complement strand
CCCTGACGAGGCTGTGAAACATGACACTGGGGAAGGTGAAGGTTGGAAATGACCACCCAAGAGTTTATGTGGGGTTTCTTGAGTATGACATGGAAGCCAAGGCAAGTTGTGGCAGCCCTAGCTGATCTCCAGCATGGACTCCAGCCTGGAAAATGCAGGTAAAAAGTGAAGAGCAGACTTTTGGAAAGGTCTTTGTGTTCTGCTAAGCAAGAGCTGTGCAGTTAGGGTGTGCGAGGCCGGCCTGAGTGGTGGCGCTGGGCAGCAGGTGGTTTAAACAGAGCATGGCTTGCGCTGTCCGGACACCCTGCTCTTAATCCTTGGTTGTCTTCTGCCTGGGTACACAGAGACCTTGCAGGCTGTCCAGCTGGTTTCGGGGTTGCTCTCGCTCTCCTTGCCTCCTTTGCCCTCTGGTTTCTCTGATGTCCATGTGTCCCTTCCATCAGGGAATCGTAGGCGACTTTACTAGACTCGGGAAATTACTTAAATATCACTTGCTTTGGGTGGTTTTAGTGGATCGTGTTCCTGTGACTGTTTCTCTTTGTTCTATCAGACTTTGGGTTCAGTAACATCTTCACACCTGGTCAGCTGCTTAAAACCTGGTGTGGGAGCCCTCCCTACGCTGCTCCGGAGCTCTTTGAAGGAAAGGAATATGATGGGCCAAAGGTCGACATTTGGGTACGTGACGCACCTCCTTCTCTCTTCTTCTGATCTAGTTTTTGCCCCATTTGTTTGGCTTTGCTTCCTGAATGCTTAATACGCATCTCAGAGAAAGCCTCTGATGTGACAAAAAGTGTTTTTCAAAGAAATGCTTAGAAGATTTTATTCTGGCTACTCTGTCACAAGTTTCTTTTCTGGGGAGGGGCCATGGTGCCAAAAATACCAGTTGTGCAGAAGTGCCTTTTGCTTTGCTTTCCCCAAAACACGGTTCACTCTCCCCCTGACGTCACTGCCGTGACCTTTGCTTTGGCCGCAGAGCCTCGGCGTGGTGCTGTACGTGCTGGTGTGCGGCGCCCTGCCCTTCGACGGGAGCACGCTGCAGAACCTGCGCGCCAGGGTGCTCAGTGGGAAATTCCGCATTCCATTTTTCATGTCCACAGGTAAGAGGTGCACGCCCGCAGCGCTGAGCGGGCCCCGCTTGCCTCTCTCCTTGCAGATTCTTTGGAGGGCTTAAATGACAGCGTCCCAGTTGATTTGTATGCCGGCGAAGCGCTGTGCCAGGAAGCTTAGCCTCTGGGTGGTGGTTTGTGACGTAAGCTGAAATGAGTTCTGCATCTAGAATTTAGAAACTGGCATACTCTTATGTAAAATCCCAGCTTTCGTGTATGTAACTAGGCAAACTATAGCAAAACGTTACCAAATACGCCCTCTTTCAAAGTTTTGGGAAACGCAAAAACTAAAACCCAAGTAGTCATCTAGGAAGGTAGAGGCTTTTGCTTTACCTGTTTTAGACAAGACGCTTGTTACAGTGTCACGGCACATGAATTTCCAGCAGCAGAGCCCTGTCAGCGATGAACATTTGTCTCATTGATGCAAAAATGCTTCTGGATGCTTCAGTGAGAAATCTTGGCTTTGAAAAATGTGATTAAATCTCAGATGGAACCGACTTCCCTTAAGTCATAAGTAGGTTCTTAGTTCCAGGCTGTCAGATTAAGCAATAATTTTGCAGGGGCTGCATGGAGTGTCCCAGCTGAAGGCTTCGTTGCCTGCCTCCTTACTCGGGGAAGAGGTTCTTTGCCCTTCAGCCCCCAGCAGCGGGTGGTGTCCCCAGGCCAGGCAGAAGGCACGAGGTGACAGCGTGCCACCTAGGGGCTCTGGCACACAGCACAGGGCCCCAGGCTGCCTGCCTGCCTCGCCTGGCCAGACCACACGCCAGGCACTTGACAAGTGCAAGGTGCAGGAGGAGAAGCAAAAATTTGTGCGGTCTGGTGCTTTGAAAGAAAAAAGTGCTCTGGCCCTTGTGGGATGAGGCTGGCTCCAGCAGAAGCAGCGCGGCTCCCGGCG
>NW_009729554.1:5956-12241 GCF_000703405.1 Apaloderma vittatum | reverse complement strand
CGGCCTGCCGCGCCACTTCCCCTGTCCCCTGGTCTGTCTCACTTCCCACATCGCTCCTCATCTGCGTGTATGTGTGTAGCTCTCCCCTGGGTGTGGAGAGCTAAAGGCGTGAAGCTGTGGCACCAGGTTGCAGCTGGAGCCCCGTGTGTTGGTTCTTGGGAGGGCTCTGACTCATCGGTGCGCCTGGGGGAGCGTCAGCGCTGAGGGCCCTGCCTGTGCTCTTGCAGCTGATCGCAGAGTGTCAGCACGAGAGGCGTGTGGAGCCGCTGAACGAGGACGTGTTGCTGGCCATGGCTGACATGGGGCTGGACAAGGAGCGCACGGTCCAGGTGAGGCGCCAGTCTCGCGGCCGTTTGTTGCCTGTCTGCTCTGCGGCCTCAGCACAGTGCGCAGCACATTTCACTGCCCCACAGAAAGAACCGACCGTTTGTCCCTTTGCCTCTTTCAGTCCTTGAGAGCCGACGCTTACGATCACTACAGCGCGATCTACAGCCTGCTCTGCGACCGGCTGAAGAGGCACAAAAATCTGCGCATTTCAGCATCTCCGAGTATACCCCGGACCATGACCTTCCCCACCTCTCCTAACATCCAGGTAGGTCCTGCTGGCATAACGCGCTTCCAGCCCCGCAGGCCAGCCAGTCCCTCTCCTATTTTAGGCGTCCTCCTCCTGGCAGGAGTGTCAGGTCATTCCTCACTGGAGAACTTCGTGTGTTCTTGGGGTGCCATCCTCTTGAGATGGGAAGCAGTTTGTTAATTTGCTGTGGGTTTAAGTGAGTATCCTTCAGACCAAGTCTTGTGTTAGTTTAGCGACAGAGGAGAAGGCAACGTGAGGGTTACTGGTGGGGAGCTAGAGTTTACAGACCAGGACCGCTGTGCCACGCTGCTTCCTCAGCTTGTGCTGCTGGCCCAGAAATGAATATTTGCCTCGAGAGGCTGGATTATAAAGGAAGCAAAAGAGATGCTGACCCTGCCTGAACAGAAGGAAGGAGGGGCAATGAGGTGACCCCTGGAGAATTCAGGGTGAACAGATCTTTGCTGGCTCCAGGGTAACTTCCCAGTTGCCAGGTGCTGAGCTCTGTGCACTGGTGTTGATCCAGTGGTGTTTGCAGAGGGGTTATAAGAGATGCTAGCTTCAGGTCTCCTGATTTTGATCTCTCTGCTCAGCAGACAGAACAGACGGGTAATACCATGAGCATCAATGTGCCCCAAGTCCAGCTCATCAACCCTGAAAACCAAATTGTGGAGGTGAGGCGCACCCCTTGATGACCCTGCCAGTCCTTTGCCTGGGCTTGCGTTGAAGCCTTTTACTTGCTCCTTACATTGTATTCCAAAATATCCAATGTTTTGCCTGCCCAGACGGATGGAACGATGAACCTGGACAGTGATGAAGGGGAGGAGCCGTCGCCTGAAGCTCTGGTCCGTTACCTCTCGATGAGGAGGCACACGGTTGGAGTAGCTGACCCACGGTTAGTATTGGACTCCAGGGAACCTGAAGATTTACTCCTGGCTTGTGACCTTGGTCCTCCTGAGGTGTCCCAGATTTGTTCACATGCTGCTCTGCTGTGCATGGCTTGCAGTTATTTCTGCAAACCTGTTTTTTGCTAGAGGGTGGAAGAAATTCAAGGCGTCTCTACAAAAGTGTCCTTTTAAATATGCTAGTCCCACTGTGAGGCTCAGTTTGTGTTTCAGCAGTGGATGAGATGCTTTCCTCCTCTTCCTGATGAGCTGTGTGTAAGCTGTCGCGGTGTTCACTGGTGTGCAGGCCAGTACCTGCCTGGAGCTGCTCTGCTCTCGTGTCCTTGGTGGTGTTTTTGTGATAAGGATGCTGGAGGGTAGTGCAGAGAGCCGCTCCTGGCAGATCTCAGCTTGGAGGGGGAAAAGGGGCAAACAGAAACCCAAGAGTGTCTTGGCTGCTCTCTGTGAGCGCTTCTCAGAGCATGAGGAATCCTCGCTGCAAAGGGAAGCTGAGCGCCCTGGGCCTGTGGGAGGTTCTCTTCACTCCATTGCGAAGTGACCCGGGTATCACTGTGATTGCACAGGACGGAAGTCATGGAAGATCTGCAGAAGCTGCTGCCTGGCTATCCCCGCGTCACTCCTCAGACTCCGTTCCTGCAGGTGACCCCGAACGTGAACTTCATGCACAACGTGCTGCCTAGGCAGACCCTGCAGCCCACGGGGCAGCTGGAGGTGCCGTTGCTCCGCGCTGCAGCCTGTGTTCCGCCAGCACGGCGGGCAGGCGGTGCTCCCGCTTGCTCCTGCTCTTTGCCCATTCCTTGGGCAAGATACACCCTCTTGCTGGGTCCCTAGGCATGGCTCTGCTTGGTTACTTAAAAGCTAAAGGATGAAGGATCGCTGCAGCAGGAAAGGAATTAATAGGCTGGGGAGAAACTGGGCTGTGCTGCCTGACTTAGGAGCCGCAGATTGCGGCCTGCCCGGCAGCTAAAGCAGAGCACGGGGGAGCAGAGAGTTAAGCACTGCTTTTCCAGCGATGCCGCCTGCCTCAGCCCGTGTAGGCTCCCAGAAGGCTCAGCTTCTCTCGGACACGTGTTTGCGCTCGTGCCCTGTTTTTTTTGGGTTGGTGACGGTGCTGTCTGTGCTTCCCAGGAGCAGTCCCTGCTGCAGCCGCCCACCCTGCAGCTGCTGAACGGCATGGGCCCCCTGGGGCGCAGGGCTTCGGATGGCGGCGCCAACATCCAGCTCCACGCGCAGCAGCTGCTGAAGCGTCCTCGAGGTCCGTCTCCGCTCGTCACTATGACGCCAGTAAGTAGCGAAAGGAGGGAAGAGAGTTGGCGGCATGCGTATAAATATCTTCACCCACAGGCAGAGGTGACTGCCTCCTGGTCACAGGGGGCAGAGTTGTAGGCTCGGTGTGCGGCGCTCGGGAAGCGCTGCGGGGAGCGAGTCTGCTTGCTGCCGAAGGGTCCCAGCTCTGGGCCCGTGCTGTACTCTCCTGTAGCCAGCAGCTGAGACGGAATTCCTCTCTGGAATTGACATAGTGTTTGTGAACTCGTTAAACGGTCACTTTTCTTCTTTGCTGACCTGAGAGAGAAAACTGAAGTGTCCGGCTTGGTCATTAATGCACATTCTTTCTTCCTTGATGCATCTGTATCAGTGACTTTTCCCAAGGAAGCAGCAACCTTGGTACAGGCGGTTTTGGTTGGGGAATAGTGTCAGAAGGGGTTTGTTCTTGGCCGAGTGTCCTTGGTGCTGCAGAGAAGCTGACACACATCCCTACAAAAGCTTCTTCGGGAAGGTCAAGTGCCCGTTGGGTGGAAGAGGCTGTGCCGGCCGCTTTCGGAGACCCATAGCTTCTCTTCTGTCTGCAGGCTGTCCCCGCTGTCACCCCTGTGGATGAGGAGAGCTCCGACGGGGAGCCGGATCAGGAAGCTGTGCAGAGGTAACTCACAGTCTGTTCGTGTTTGCCCTTGCTGCCTCCGAGAGGCTCGCTCTGTGGTGTTCCTCAGGTGAATTCAAGTGGGAGCAACCTCATGGCAGGCAGCAGTGTTGATTGCAGCGAAGGCTCGCCATTTCTCCCGTTCTTGTGGGTGTTGATTACTGTAGGCAATTACTCCTCTGACACTGCTAGGTGCCTACAGAGCTGGATTCCCCCTGAAACGGTTAGCTAATTGAGCAGCAGGTTCTCCAGAAACTCTGAGAGCGCTAAACGCCTTTGCTTAGTGTGCACCAGCATGCAATCCACACTAACCTGCGAAATGAGTGAATGCTGAGTGATTCACCCCTCCCTGCTGAGCGATGGAGGTAGGAAGATCTCATCTGTGGCCTTGGGTGTCAGTGCGGCTTTTGCATCAAGACATGCAGTAAACATCCAACTCTGATGCCTTAAAGTGAGCTTGCTGGAAATACGGGTACCACTAGCTTCTAGTTTTACCAGGAGGCCTTAAAATAAGCTGCTCAAATAAGAAAAGGATTCTTAGCTATCAGGCTGGAAGCTTCGTTCCTCTTTGTCTGCTCCAAACATGTTGTAGGAAGCGGGTAGAATAAGCTTGTACTTTCTCAGTGTGTGCAAACACTAACCGTATCCTTGCTAACATTTCCTTAGAGCTTTTGCGTAGTCTCTTCCTGCTAACCTGCTGGCGGGTGTGATTATGGAGCCCTCCTGCTTCTTGCTTCAAACTTGAAAAGTTTTCTGGATTGCCCTCCAGTTTGTACAGGCCACCACCTCACGTTCAGGTAGTGTTTCCTCAGGGGCTACGCTTGGGAGAAGGAATCACGTCAGGGGGTTGGTTGCAGGTAGAGAAACACCGGCGAGGGTGGAGAGTCATGCTCCAGAGCTTTTACCAGCTCTTCTTCCAGTGCTCCAGACCAAAGCGGGGATTTGAACGGCAGGCGTGTGGCACAGGTTGTGCAGAGTGCGCACTGAGGCTCCTTTTGCCTAGCTGAGCTTAGGAGAAAGTCAAAGCTGGTGCATGTGACAGAACTTGCTGCCAGCCCTACCTTAGAGCTGACCCAGAGCACACCCCGGGTTTTCTGCTTAGGCTTGTGTTCTAGTGCTTCACCACCCTCAGCTTTGTACTTCCACTCACAGTATCTTCCAGCTTCACAAGCTGCTGTCCGTCCTTCGAGCCATGATCCTGGGAAGGGGTGTGCTCGTGAGCTGCCCCAGCTGCAAGGCAGCACGGTGCAAGGAGTGAGGCAGATGAGGAGTGTGCACCTCCAGCAGCGTGGGCTGCCTGCAGCCCCTCTGCAGCCGCTGTCCCCTGCCTGCGCTCTGTCCTCGCTAGCAGGGCAGAAGAGCACAGACCCTCTCTACACGCAGCCGTGCTGCCTCGACAGCTGTAACGGAGGGCCCGTCATGTCCCCTGGCAGCTCCTCAGATGGCAGTCAGTCTGACTCCCTGAATCAGATGAAGCTGGTTCTTGCCAAGGTGTTGCCTGGACATCTCACCTGGGCAGATTTTCACTTCTCCTAATGTAAAACCTGAGATTTCAGTTGAGTCTTTAAGCATTAGCTCGGCTGGAAATGTCTGGAAACCCCCATGCCATACTTTGTAGGTCACGAGCCACTGAAATGTTCGGGTCCCACTGGAAGGCAGGTTTCCCTGCACCCGTAGGTTGTCTTGCCGCTCTCGGCAGCGCTGCCCTCAGTCCTTTTGTACCACATGTTGCTCTTCCACCAGATGGCCCAGAAAAGCCCTGTCCAGGTTGTGTGTTAACTTGCTCTCCACCCCTTTATGCTGCAACATGTCAGTAGTCGTCAGAGGGGAAGGGTAAACAGCACTAACATCAGGGACAGATGCAAATATTTAGCTTCTGAGAACACTGCTCCGAACAGTCTGTATGCAGCCACCAACGAGCAGTTTTTGCCCTTCATAATCTCACCTTGAAAACAGAGCACAGTCGTTTCTCTGTTCCAGGGAACAGCCACATCTCCTTTGAGCTTTGGGAAACTTTCTTCCACCTGGAACGCTGTTATAGCTCATGGTTGGATTGTTCCCTGGAGGTCTGAAATAAAATGATCGTAGCAAACCACAACTGTAAAGCTCTTTGGGAAACTTTCCCTGTCTGCATCAAATGATTCTTAAACAGCTAATGGCACAGACTTTGGCAAGTTACCACAGCGCTAAGCACTCTTCATTCTGTTAACTCGCTGTCTTCTGCTTAAGTGGCTTCTGTAGCTGGCAAAGAGAGCCTGGGCTTGGAGAGGGGAACGACTTTATTGCTTGCTGCTCCTCTGTGCTTCACCGGCTGAAGTTGCAGGGAGCCTCGGCAGGGGAGAGGATCGAGGGTGAGAATTCCCCGTTAGTATCTCCAGCGTCACTGGCCAAGCGATCTTTGTCACCGTTACCACAGCTGCCTCGCTGCCGCTGCTTCACAAGAGCAGAAGGAGCTGAGTTCATGAGTGGGCGTTCATCCCACTCAGCCTCCAGCAGGTGCCCCATGCTCAGCCTTGAGCACATAAAGAGTTGCCCCCGTGCTCGTCACAAGCCAGGGCGTCTGGGGTGAGCCCTCCCTTTGTTATCTCTTCTGGCCCGTCCCCGCAGCTGCTCTGAGCGTCACTGCAGCCTGTCAGGGCAGCAGCAGCGGTGAGAGCCGCGCCGCCCCTCGCCACCTGCTCTCCAGGGCACCGGCTTCTGGCTTCGCCCTGCCCGCTGGCCCGGGCTTGGCAGGGTCTGCACAAGGACTGCGGTCTCTTGGCTGCGGCACAGAGGGTGCTCGAGTCGAAGCTGCGTCCCCCAGGCCCTGGTGTGAGAGGCAAGGCCACCCTCAGCCAAGGGCCCCTCTCGCCCAGTGGCTCCCCGGCAACAGAGCGGGGGCTAGGAGGCGC
>NW_009729554.1:5624-5924 GCF_000703405.1 Apaloderma vittatum | reverse complement strand
CAGCCACAGCTCCTTGGGCAGCCGGAGGCTTTCCCCGCCCGTGGTTCCTGGTGGGCAAAGGCCGTCCCGCAAGGGTGCCGTGGAGCAGCAGCTCTGGCCCGCGCTTGCCAGGTTTGCCTGTGACTCCTCTCTTGGCTCCCTGCAGGTGGTGGACTTGCCCATGGCTCAGCGGGGCCTGGAGACCCGCTGTAGCGGAGTGGATTCACGCCGAGGGCAGGTGGCCACCTGGGTATTCCCGAAGGGACATACCAGCGTTCCCCTGGAGGTGGAAGGGGCTTTCCGTCAGGGAAGAGCAAACGG
>NW_009729554.1:2969-5560 GCF_000703405.1 Apaloderma vittatum | reverse complement strand
GAGCACCAAAGACTCTGGGCTGTGACAGGCATGGGCAGCGTGCCCGTGTCGTGCCTCCCCCGTTGGCTCTGAGCACTGCACAAGCATTCTTCCTTCCCATTTGCTCTGGGTTATCTAACGCTCCCTGTTTTCGGAGAACTCCCATCAGTCTCTTATAAAATGTGCTCCTGCTTGTTGCAGATACTTGGCAAATAGGTCAAAAAGGCACACTCTGGCAATGACCAACCCTACAGCTGAAATCCCTCCAGACTTGCAGAGGCAGCTAGGACAGCAGTCCTTCCGACCCCGGGCTTGGGCTCCACACCTGGTACCCGATCAGCACCGGTGAGTAGTGGCACCGGCCGTTCGGGCAGCTTTGCGCCAGGACACCCGCTCCCACGTCATCCGGAGTAACGGAGCACTGAGGACATCCCGCTCAGCAGGGAGGGGTGAGGAGGAGGAATGAGTACAAAGAGCAGGCCTGCAGCGCAGAGACTGCTTGGCCACGCCGGGGACGCTGGAGCCCTGCGCTGGCGCGGGCTCCGTGCCCACAGATCCGGGCGACACAGGGGCAGGAGTCGGCTGGCTCTTCCCCTCCAGGCTCGCTTTTATGGCTGGGGAATGAACGTCACCGTGAGGGTTGGGAAGGAGCTCTTCATTTTAGAGGAGAGCATTTGTGTTGCAGTGGTAGGTGTCAGGCTAGCCAGAGAGAGCAGAGTTTCTACAGAAGTTTTTGGAGGCAGATGCAGGCAAAAGACCGCACGACAGTCATCTACAGCAGAGCTTAAAAATCTCACTGTTCTGCACCAGAGTTGTGTGTTTTGACTGCAAAGTCTCTCTGCAAAGCTCCTCAAGAGTCATTTTATTTCTGATCTGAACCACTGGCGGGAACGATGTGGGGAAAGGGAGCGGCTGGAAAGAAAATCACGATGCCTGGGAAGGAGGGAACTGATCCGGCTTGGCTCTGAACACCCAGGGGAGGTGTGGGTGGGGCGCTCCCCATGGAGAGGGGGCTTCGATTGACACGGAGTCCTCGGTGCAGCAGCACACCCGAGGCGCTACCGCCCCAGAGGGAGCTGAAGACCTGCCCTCTGAACCTTTGGGTCCGGATCGCAAACCGGCTGCAAAGTGCAGAGTTTGCTGTCTGTTGAGAAAGCAGCCGCCTCCCAGGCGAGAGGGGCTCGTGTTCAATCTTTAAGCCGGCTCCCACTGGCAGGCTTGACAAAGCACTTTTTATTGTAGCCAGATACCTGCTGAGCTGAGCACTGATGTAATCAGCAGAGACAGGTGAACTCTGAGCAGACCGAGACAGTGCTAGTGCCACGCTGGAACTCCGGAAAACCGAGATAAGCACCTCTCTACCCTGAAGTTACTCCCTCGCAGAGGTGCTCGGGGGATGGGAGGAGCAGGAGGGGAAGGATTTCTAGGGTCCCAGAAGGGCTTGATAGGAAGAGGAGTGCAGCTTGCAAAACAACCCGAATGTGCTGTGTCCAGCTTTAAAGATTGCCTCAAAACTGTAAAGGTAAGCCGGGTCACTCACGCACTGCAGGAATTGATTTTTTCCCACATTGTTAAAACACGTTTACCCTGTAAATACGGTGCTGTCGCCTCTTGGCTTTGGATTCCTGAGGCTGTTCTGTTGCGTCATGAACAGGAGGGTATCTGGTCGTTCCACCCTTGGTGTTGTAACGTGCTGTGAGCCTGCCTCATGCTTTCCCTGCAAACCACGCAAAATTCATCTGACTGTGGCCTACAGAGCGTGCCCTGTGTTGTGGCCAGGACCTAGATGGCACAGAAACCGTTAGCGGTCTTGTGTCATCACGTACATAAGCCTCAATCCTTGAACGGCAGGTGCCTTCTGTTGTAGCACCTAGTGTATTTTAAGCCATCTTCTAAGTAGCACCTGGGTTTGGTCACGATCACCTCGTACCTGAAAGTGGAACTGAAGCACAAGGATGGTACCAGGCGGCACAATTGTTCTGCCTTGGCCGCGTGGGTTTGGGCACCTCGCTGTCATTCTGTCTGTAGCTGCTGCTTCCCATCGACGCAGCAGGAGGTCAAGTGGATCAGGACAGTGGATGGGACAGCACTGAGGCAGGGGCACGGCTCTGTCCTTAGAGGGAAGCTGGGTGCAGTCTGTGGAAACCGAAGCACGTCCTGCCAAGGCAGAGCACGTGATGAGAACCGAACCCAGCGTGCTGGCGGCGCTCCAGCGGCTGTCACCTTCTCAGCCGCTCCGGGAGGAGTTGTTTCACTTTGAGGAGGAGGTCTCAAAGAGCCTCATGCAGAGTGGCCCTGGCAGTAGCTTGCCTGCAGGACCGTGGTTTGGGACCACAGCTGCGTGTGGCCAGACAGGCTCCTCCTGGGTATGGTACCAGGGGCTCAGAGGTGCTGCTGCGCTAAAGACCACGTCTCCGTGACCTCCTCCTCCCAGACAGAGGCTGCTGCTGGAGCCTGCGCCCCTGAGTGTTGTTTGCTGGGGTTTAGAGATGACATTTGCACAGAAACCGCTAGAGCAGGCAGAGAAACCTGAATCTCCGCTGTAAGGCGCGCTGTGGCAAGCTTGGCTAATGATAATAATAGAGGTTGCGCCTAATGGCAGGGGCGGGGCG
>NW_009729554.1:1090-2864 GCF_000703405.1 Apaloderma vittatum | reverse complement strand
AGCTGGGGCACGGTTGCCTCGATCCTGGCGACATCTGCACTTCAGATGTACCCGTTCTGCTTGCCCAGGGCCGAGCATCCAGGCAACTGGGAGACTCTGCGTGTCCAGTGACCGCCTGGTTCACGTGGTGGGAAGGATCCCCCTGCTGCACAGAGCTACCTTCCTGCCCTTCTGTTTTAATGGGGTGCATCCGTAAGCAGGGATGCCAGCCCTCTCTGCTCCTCATGGGCTGTGGAGCGCGGCAGGCTCCTTTCTCCACGGGCCCCTCCCGTTTACCACAGGCATCAGATGAAGTTGGGAGCCCTGGGGAGCTGGAGGGCTCAGGAAGTGGCTACTGAATACGTGAAGTTGGCATTTTTGGGACACCGAATGGTTTCTGTAAACCTTTTCCATCTGAGGGGTAGATGCACCTGTGGGGATGGCTAACGAGTTGCTGCCCATCTGGAATCTGGTTTGTGACAGAATTACCTCCAGCCTTGAAACACATTTGTCTGCCCAGGCACTGAGGTTACTCGGTAATCCCGTTTCCTCTTCACTGCAGCAATGGCACTTAATTTCTTGATCTCGGATTTGGTTCATTCTGGGCGAGTGGGCAGGTAGAACTTGGTGTGGCTGGTGTAAATTAAATGTCTCTGTACTGGAGTTTGGTTTTAAGCTGGCATCTCTAACCCGCTTCCCCATGTGTTCAGTTCTATTTACAAGGACTCAAATACTCTGCACCTCCCCACTGAACGCTTCTCCCCGGTTCGGCGCTTCTCTGATGGTGCTGCCAGCATCCAGGCTTTCAAAGCCCACCTGGAGAAGATGGGCAATAACAGCAGCATCAAGCAGCTTCAGCAGGTAAAAGAGAGGGTCCTCTGAAGGGGCCTTTTAGTGTCTCGGCCGTGCTGCTTCAGGAAGCACAAGGTGAAATCTGCAGTGCTGATGGCTGAGGACACACAGTGGTGGCTTTCCAGCCATGGAGCTGTTTCCCCTGCATACAGGTGCAGCAACCCTGCTGAGTGTCCTCTAACCCTACGTGCTGTTCCCTGGCTGCCTGGGAACACTGGGGACTTCCACCCCCCTTCATCTGGGGAGCAAAGCACGTGCTGTGCGCACGCGTGGGCCCTTCTGCCTGCCCTCCCTCACGGCTCCCACTCGCGGTGGCTGCTGCTCTCCCAAGTTTTCTGTGGCAGCAAAGTTTTGGGGCTGTTCCAGGGTGTCCTAGGAGAAGGGCAGTTCCTGCTGCGTGCTGTTCCCCGCGGAGCCAGCACATGTCTTGTCAGTGGCCCCAGGACAGGACTCTCACCTCACCACGTGTTCTTTTCACCTTGACGTTATTGTTACTAGAGCTCCATGCTTGCCTTTTGAAGGGAAGGCAACGGCACCAGCCTGGCGTCCTGGCCGCGCTTTTCGTCTCCCTTGTCTAAGGCTCTTGCTAGCCTCGTTATTGCACGCCTGGTTCTGCCAAATGAGGCTGTTTGGCTTTCTTTACAGGCTTTTTCAGGCGAGCGGGCCACAGAGAGGCTTTTTGCGCAGCAAGCGTGCCGCATACAGAAAGGTGGCTAACGGGGCGTGTTGGATTCGTTACAGGAGTGCGAGCAGCTTCAGAAGATGTACGGCGGGCACATGGACGAGAGGACCCTGGAGAAGACGCAGCAGCAGCACATGTTGTACCAGCAGGAGCAGCACCATCAGATTCTCCATCAGCAGATCCAGGTACTGGAGCCTGAGCCAGGCCTTCTGAAGTCTCAGCTGCGTTCTCCTGCGGCGCCGCAGATCCAGACCCCGCGTG
>NW_009729554.1:369-1040 GCF_000703405.1 Apaloderma vittatum | reverse complement strand
GCGGGCCCGAAGGACCTCGGCAGCGATGTTTGCACAGCTGCTGCGATTGCTGGAGCCGCGGTCAGGGATTGAGCACTTGGGGCATCCAGCTATGTCCTACTTGGCCAGTCAGTGTTTTCTAAATCTGGTAGTTGAGCTGTTACTGATTGCAAACACTTCTTGTTTTCTTCTGGTGCCTGATTCAGGACTGTATCCGGCCACCCCAGCCATCTCCACCCTTGCAAGCTCCGTGTGAAAACCAGCCAGCTCTGCTCACTCACCAGCTTCAGAGGTAAAGAAATGGATTTAGGCAAGGTCTGGGAAACAGGTTTTACTCTTACTCGAGCCCAGGAATTAATTAACTCGCTTGGAGTCTGGGGCCAGGTTGGAAGTCCACAAAGTTAGAATGGTGTAGACAGTTCTCAAGTGAACATGCCTGCTCCCTTTAGCTGGGTTCTCTCCAAAGCATCTTTTAGAAGCAGAGAAACGTGATTCAAAGGCACAAATCTGCTTTGAACAGATGATTGACAGTGCTGCCTTTTGAGCAGCTTGCAAACGCGTTGCCTTCAGTAGCTGGTTTCTCTCACACTTTCTTCTCAGAGCTGCTGTGGGACACCTCGCACCTTTTCAGGCTCTTGGTTAGGTGAAGCCCTTGGCTTCAGCCCCTGGACTCGCAGGCGAGACGGGCCAAG
>NW_009729554.1:0-284 GCF_000703405.1 Apaloderma vittatum | reverse complement strand
TCTGGGCTTGCTGCCTGTGTGACTCAGGCGGATCGGGCGACTCCCAGAAGAGAAGCCGAGCTGCGTAAAGAGCTTGGGATCCCAAATACGGCCTGTATGGTGTTTATTTAAAACAAGAGAGAAATGCAGTGCTTGGCTTCAGCCCTGGGTCGAAAAGACGTTTTAATGAGGAGCAGGTGTGATGAGAAGGTGCTTGTTTCCCTGCCCAGGTTACGGATCCAGCCGTCCAGCCCGCCCCCGAACCACCCGAACAACCACCTCTTCAGGCAGCCCAACAGCAGCCC
>NW_009729553.1:12025-20407 GCF_000703405.1 Apaloderma vittatum | reverse complement strand
AAATGCACATAAATGTGCGCGGCCCTCGCGATTACGCCGGCGTTAAGCGTTTGCCGTGACTCCGACACATGCTTTTAGCCAGCTCGCCTTTTCCCTCTCCCTTCTCCCCCGGGATCTCCGCATTGTGTGCTGGAAACTGCGAAATTCCCCCCGGGGGGAGCCGGCTCAGCTCGCAGCAGAGCCCGGGTGGTTGGGCAACTTCGTCTGTCAGTGAAAAGTCCCCCTGAAATTCCCAGTTCGTTGCTCAGAGCCAAGAATATAAGAACAAAGGTAATCTGCAGGGCTTTCAAGGGACCGGGGGGTTTGAAGGCTTGATTGTAATTAGCATAATTAGGGTAGAATTTTATTTTTCTGTGGATAGAACTGAAAAGAGAAAAAAGAAAAAAAAAAAGCAAAATAATCCATTGATTTTAAATATAAAATAAACACTGGTAAGAAAGGTCCCCTTTTCCAGTCTGGAATAGGCTGAAAAGCAAACATTCTTTCTCAGGCTTTGCTGAGAAATCACTTTTTCCATCTAAGGAATTATTTTTTTTAAGTGTTGCATTTCGATTGATTTATTAATGAGCTAAAGCCTAGGCATGGGGTGCCCCTTCACCGTATGGATTGTAAAAAATCTGCCATTCAGGTTTTGGAATATTTTCCTTCCTTAAAACGAAGGTAACATTTGCATCACCCAGCAGCGTACGCGCGGCTCTAAATGATTTGTTGTGTTTGGCTTCTCGGGAGCTGTGTGTATTTTATTCATAAGCATCGAACTGCTCGTTCTGCCCCCGCTACCTCGCTGCAACAAGAAGTCACAGAGAAAAAAACCTCGCTTGGGTTTCTCCTCGGTAGCCTACACCTGCCTGGAAGCCTCGTCTGTGAAAAACAGATTGCTTGTCTCGTAGCTGGAGGTAGATGTGGTCACACTCCAGGCTTTGGGTGAAAGAGATTAAAACACACTTCATTTCACTACAAACTTCTGGTGGTTTTTTTTCTCCGCTTCCCGTTTATGTTCAAAATAATTAAGTCAAGAAATCTTGTTGGGGTTTTTTTTTTCTTCCTTCTGGCTTAATTCACAGCAGTTGGGGGGAACCCTTTGGAGGTGATTGGGGCTGTTCTACTCCTCGTGTCCCCTCTTTGCTGCCTAAAACCTCTCAGCTCCCCTACAGGACCTGGAGGAACAATTTAGGAGCCATGAAGCACCCGGTGGAGCGAGGCTTCTCGCTCGGCCGCCGTCCTCCTCAGCCCAGTGGGCAGCACCCGGCATCACCCCAGGGCTCCTGGTGGGATTTTGTCCACCGAGACTTGGGGTGATGAACTGGGGCAGGGGTGGGTAAACTGAGGCAGAGGTGGACTCCACGTCTCCCACCCAGGCTGGGTGCTCAGGGAAGGCTCTGGGGCGCTGCACAAGCGGGTTGCTTCAGCCCCCGTAAAAGCACAACAAATTGTTTTGATCTTTTATTTCTCAAGGACAAACCAATTATGCCTATCAGAAGGCAAAGCTGCATAATCGGGTTTCCTCGCGTCCCTCACTCCGTTGCGCTAAAATGTGTTATTTGTCAGGCGTTGGCAGAGCTGATGTGAATTCCCAGCCCCGTCCCTGATGGTGAGACCCGTCCAAGGTCGGAGGGTGGGTGCGGGAGCCGGTGCCCGGGAGGTGCCCGAGGGCTGGAAACCACAAACTAACTTCTGCTCTTCTCCTGCGTGGGACTTGGGAGGGATCCCAAACGCTTTTCAGATGTAAGCAGCTTGTTCTCTGAATATGGTTAATGGCATTAACAATGCAAAGAGCAGCTAACAATAACACGCCGACTTTCAGAAGTGCCGTCGAATCCGCTTCCCGGTGCCGAGCGTGAAAGGATACAATTATTTTTCATAACCTTTTATTTTCCCTTTACGGCGAGCTCAGCAAAGCAAGTTTGTCAGAGGCAGAGTGCTCCTAATTTGGTCTCCGGTGACCTCTGGAGCCGTGATTGGCAGCCTGGTGTCGGGAAGGAACTTGTGCCCGCGCGATAGAAATGAGCAGAACAAATGCCGTAGGACAGCTCGCGTTCCCTGGAGGACACAGGCTAGAAAAGGTGAAAGAAGTGCAATTACAGGAGGTTTTCAGCACGGAAAGTTAATTAGCTACTAAATAGCATTTAGTGCAGTTCAACGCGGGGAAATTTATGTTTTGAAAGCAAACAGATCAATGGAGAGCCTGTGGAACAAGCTTTTGGAAAGTCCGTGCTGACATTCGTGTACTTTGTACCGTAACGTCATGGGCAGTTTCTCACAAGTTTCTCCCACAAATAGGAGGAATCCTTAGATTTGTTTCCATGCGTGTTTGCCGGCATTTGAATACGCTTCCACGTGAGGGTGGCTTAACCTTTAATTTCAGAAATTCTGGTTCGGCTTCCATCCAGACTGTCCAACACCTTTTTCCCCTCTTTGCTGAGGTCAGCGTAAATCAATTCTGTTCGGGTTCTCTCTTCTTCGGGTTCTCTCTTCTTCAGGTTCCAAATATTTTCAGCCAAAGGGTGAATTTAATGCGTTTCTTAACCCAGTTCCACGTCCGTGCTGACAGGATGCGGGGAGCGGGTGCGACGGCAGCATTGCGCTGGTGGCGCCTGGCTCCGCGTGACCGCGTTCCGTCCCACGAGGGTCCTTCCCTCCGACAAACTCCTTTTTCATCTCAGAGCACCGATCTGTTTTCTTTTGCACTGTCTTCTGTGACGTCGCTGAAGTCAGCACGTTTCACAACTCATTATGTATGTGTGTAGTCAAGGACACTTTTTAAAATGGGGACGGTAGATTTGGGTTCCAGCTGCCCGGTGTTACCTCACTTTGTAAAGTCGCAGCACTCAATTTTCAGGCGTTTCAGGATAGCTTTGAACTTTTATCGATGGGTTGTGTGTTTGAAGCTATCTGGTTTAGATGTTTTAGGCAGCCACGAGCTATTTCACCTCTCTGGAAAGAAGAGGAACCTGGAAGGTCGGTGCCTGTGGGGAATAGCGGAGAAACAGCTGACCCCCAGGGAGGAAAGGGGGCGCGTAATTCCCGTTCCATGGATGCTCATACATTATGGTGACACTTGCTGTCTGTCAAGGCAGGAGTCGCTGGGCTGCAGGGAGAGCTGAGGTGAGGGAAGGCGAGCTCAGGCGATGCAGAGCCCTGGGGAGGGTTCGGCTCTGGCGAGGGCTCGCTGGGAGCCAGGTGGTGCCCGCTGACAGCTCGGGCAGCCACCACGTCAGGGCTGGCATCTCCAGCCCCTTTCCCTCTCGTAATTACATTTGTCACATGACCTTATAAAATGAGTTATTAGATCTGAGCTGCTGAAGTCATCCTCCCTTGTAGCTGGTGCAGGACTCTGCCCCGGCTCTGGAACAGGGATAATAATTGGGTTTCTCTCTCTTTGTGCTGTAGGTGTGCGCAAACAGGGAGTTAGGTCCCGTCTCTCCTTTACTGCGATGGAGACAAAAGAGTAATGGGACTTCAGTGAGGCGAGGAGGTTTAAATGGATCATGAATATGCCCATGGGTTTCCTGCCTCAGGTTTTGCTAATCCTCCTTATTATTTTTTTCCCTCTCCCTTTTATTCCCACAGACTGTTGCACTTGTTCTCTTGTTTTGCTGAGCAGCGCTGTGTACTAGCGGGAGCTCTGTTTCTCCTGGATCCCACAACCCAAAGTCTCTCTGGAATGTTCCTCCAGCTATTTGCCTTGCTGTGCTTCAGCTCCCTGCTTTTGCAGGGCACTCCGGTATAAATTCCTCATCTAACAGATACAACAGTCTAACAAATAATAAATTCTCCCCTGGCATCCGTGTATCTTGTGTGCCAAGGTAAATCCACAAAACTAGCATCCATCATACTACTTGTTTCTTACGTACAGAATGATCTCAAAAGTATTTTTAATAGGAGTCCAACAGGTTAGAATATTTTAGTTTCAGTGAATGTAGACACAAAAAAATAGTTTTAAACACGGTGAGTTTTTTTCTTGACTTCCACAGTGGCTGAGCGTGCAGCCCTGTCTGACGAGGTGCTCGCTCTGCATCGACGCTATGCATGGACGGACGTGTTCCTCGGCCTCTCCAAAGGGCATGGGGTACGCAGATGTCTCTTTATGATTTCGTCTTCTGCATCAGTGGAATTTCCCTGGGCTGCACACTGAGGCACCATGCTTTCACTCACTGGCTTTTTGCTGTCCAGAAAGGGCAAACCCCCTCGCATGTGTTGCTTCCCGGCACGCCAGATGCGTGTGCAAGCTTGTGACTCGTGGCTAAATGCAAACTGCAAACATTTGTCTTGAAGAAGCGTTTCCAGAAAACAAACCCTTGCCAGCCCCTCTGTGGCAGGGCTCTCCAGCCTCTGTGCTTCCAGGTGTCTGAGGCAGATTTGGTTACGCGGCAGAGGGAGGGAACTATAGCTCCTCGGCAGTTGTGTCTCTGCCGCCGGTCGTTTGAGACGATGCTCTTGAGGAATGGACGCGGTGGCTTCTGATGAAGGAACCACGAGGCAGTGATCCCCGCAGCCAGCCCAGCTTCCAGCTCTCAGAGGTGCTGACCGGTTCGTCTTTGCGAGAGGTTTAGAAAATTGGTTGCCTCTGCTTAGACTTTGAGCTGGTTTGAGTCATCTCTTCCAGGAAAATCCTGTGTAACCAGCTGTGGCTGTTATGAAGTGTTGCTCCATAAATACCAGCTGCTTATAGCGAGCAGTCCAGCACAAGTCTCTCATACCAGGACTCCTATTACTTTTGCATTAACGTGAGCGACGACATTAATGTTGCAAAAAGTGTTATATTTCGCAGCTTTATCAAGAAGCAGTGCTTGATTTTGCACAAAGAGCAGCGTAGCTTCTTTGGAAAAGTTCACAAGATGCAGGTGACGGTGTAGAGCTGCACTCGAGGCTGGAGATATTCTGGTGTCTAACCTAGAAAAACTGCTGGGGTTCCTCTTGGAGCGAGCTTGGGGATGTCGCGCGATCCCTGCTCACATGGCGATATTGCCCCCTCACACTTCTCAGACCTCAGCCTCCAAAGGGCTTGAATGAAAGTCTCGCTTTGATGCTTCCTTTCAGAAAAAGTGGAGCAGCAGAACTTGAGGGACAGAGTAGCGAAGCCTCTCTTTTAGCTGGAAGTAAAACAGACCTGGGTCTCATCTACATAAAGCCGCAGAACTGGGAGGGGGCTCGGGGATTTATTTCCCACGCGTGTGGGCGCGAAGGTTTTCGAGTCACACGTTGAACTGAGTGGCTCGCGGGGGCTCGGTTAGAAATTTAACCCACAGCTAACTGGGATGTCCGGAGACCTGGCCATTGGAATGCAATGACCTGAACCATGGGTAGATGCTGCAAATAAGGCTCGTCCCTGTGGAAGAGGCACCGGAGCCGGGCTTGGAAAGCATACTGATGTGGCGTGCTGCAGATGCATGCTGAGTGTGTGATTTTCAGCGTTCAGTGCCTACATTGTTAGATAAGCGGATTAGAAAACATTGCATAAAGTGGCATTGCAGGGGGCTGTCTTTATACCTGCTCCTTGCCTTGTTTTGCAAACCCTGATTTCACAGCGGAACCCATTCAGAGCCTGCGCTGAGATTGTTCACATGTATTGGCCTTTTTAAGAATCAAGGGGTCACAGTTTCAGATTCGCTTAATTCTCAAAGCAGTGATATTTTTCTTTCGGGACTGCGGCTGGTGATGGCCATGTGGGGTTTTTTAATCAAAAATCAGTTTACCCTTGAAGACAAGTATCTGGGATGCAGTGAGTGTTGGGGGACAGTTGGGTTCATTTTGCTTTGCAGCAGGTTAAAGAGCTCGTCTGCAATTTCCCCTCCTCAACTCTCCCAAGTTTCACGTTTGCGAGCAGAAACCGTTTGTCTGAAGTTTATGCACATGGATCCAGGCTTGTCAGGTGCCCTTGCGAAGATGCAGGGGGGAGATATCGTTGGATCTTGCTGGTCACAGAGGGAATTGGCCAGAGGAGATCCCTGCCCGACAGCGCCGGCCGAGCGCGCTCGCTGCTGGGAGCACTGGGGCTGCGTGCTGGGGAGGCTGCTCGAGCTGTGGGGCACGAGTTCCCTTCCCCAAGCCCCTGTATTTCTGCAGTCTTGTTTTCCAATGGCTCGAGGTTCTGCATCCAAAGGGATCGTCAGTCCCAGAGCCGTGTGGTTTGAAGGGCTCTGGGGGAGCAAACCCGGAGGAGCAGGGGCCGGGCCGTTCCTCGGAGGAGCCCAGGCTGCTCCCACGCCGGGCTGCTTAAATCTGCCTTCTCAAAAGTCGGTGTTTGAGGAACGCGTTTCGGTCTCCCCATTTCTGTGTGGAGTTCAGAAACAGAGCAAAACTAGGATCATTTGGGGTTTTATTTCGGGCGGTAGGAAATTAATTTAAATAAAAATAAACTAATCTCTTAACGCCGGGTGTTGGTGATTGACCCTTAGGCTTGCACTGAATTCCAGTTTCAGGGCTCCGAGAAAAGATTTTTCACACAGAGCATCTGCGGTTAGAGCGCGCGACTGCAGCCTTTGGCTGATGACTCCAGGGACTTTCTTCCCCCTCTCGTCTGCAGGGACGCGTGTGACAATCGCACGACCTGCTCCACCAGCTCTGCCTCCAGCCTCGACACCAGTGCCCAGTTCCAGGAGAATAACGGGCAGACGCAGAGCGCCAGGTGGGACGAGCAGCAGAAGGTGTTCGCCCTCGAGCAGGTCTGTGGGGTCTTTAGAGTGGACCTGGGACAAATGCGGTCCCTTCGCCTCTTCTTCAGGTAACGTGTCCTTGTGCTTGATGCTCACGCGTGCTCGGGCTCTGGAGGCTTCGGTGTCCTCCGTGGAAGTCTCTCCCTGATGGTTGCCTCCAGGAAAGCAAGTGTCAGCCTTCCCCGGGAGAGACTCGGAGTTAGAGTTAGGGGCCCTGAAGGATTTTTTTTCCACCCAGGAAAAGTTGCTCTTAGCTGTCTTACCAAAATGTTTCAAACAATCTGGAGGTGTGGAAAACATCTCTTTACGTTCTCCCTCACCTGCCCCTCACCAGGGCTCCTCTAGGATCCTGTGGCTCTCAGTTATCTTTCAAATTACTAGAGAAACTATTAAAAACATTTTTGCTCCCGCTTTTTGCTCTCACTCCTTGATTTCTTGGACCATGCCATGTGCGACCAAGTGTGCTCATCCCTAGGACCTGACTTTGTGGAGCACCTTAATGCTGCTGGGGCAGACTTCTTGAATTTTTTTTATCTAGGGAAGACAAAACTGAATTCCTTCACATGAAGGGTAAGGGAGTGCCGTTACCAGGCATGAGTGGAGCTTCATGGGGAGAATGGTCGCTACGGCCATGTCATATAATGGTAGAATATCTCAAGGTGGAAGGAACCCATAAGGATCGTTGAATGCCAGAGATGTCAAATCACTTCTGGGCCCCATTTTAAGGGACAACGTGGTGCTACGCTTCTTTGTAATTTGCTTTTCACTCCCTCTCCTGTGCTGTTCCCCCTTCCTGCCGGGCCCCTGGTTATCCCCGGCAATAACCGCGCGTTGTTCTCCCCTTGTTTCGTGCCGCAGCGATGAGGCGTGTACCTGTGGACAGCTGGTTGTTGCGAGCAGGGAGAGCCAGTACAAGATCTTCCACTTTCACCACGGTGGCCTGGATAAACTCTCCGAGGTGTTTCAGCAGTGGAAATACTGCACAGAGACCCACCTCAAGGACCAGGTACCGCAGCGAGGATCCTGGGGCAAAGAGGGGTTTCCCAGCAGATGTTTCCCGCTTTGGTTTTCAGCCGAGGGAGCGTGTTGGAGAAGGGAAGCTCCACGTTCACGTCGCCCAGTCAGGCAGAAAGCTCCGACGTGCTGGGTGCGGTTGGGAGTTCAACTGTGAGTCGGGTGCGAGGTCGTGTTCTCGCTTATCCCCATCCCTTCCTGCTCCACCTCTGGAACACAGCGGGAGATCCTCAGAAGACTCGCCTGGGTAGTTATTTTGCTGAGACCCAACGGGTCAGCTGCGTGCTTTAGGTGTGTGAGGTGGCTGGGAGGTCTTGAGCGGCGGGTCCGAAATTCTGTCAGAGTCTCTCCTGCGTTCTGTGAAGCGTGGCGCTCCGCTTTGGGAAATGTTTTGACAAGGCATCTTGCCATATTTTGTTCAATCTACATACAAATGTGATAAGAGCTCTTTAATTATCTGTTTAAGATACTGTATGTGCTTATTAGAAACAGTGATTTTTAAATTTCTATCCTTCCCACAGAGCCCCCTGCTGCTTTTCTTATTATGGTCGCATGGGCTCACTTTTTGCATTGAACAACCTTTGATTTTTAAATTAAATGTCAGCTGCAGTCTTGCACTGGGATCATGAGTGCCCTTAGAGAGCCTGGCAGTGCAGTTCCCTCCTTGCCTAACAGCAATCCCTTTGTATATGGCCAATCATATGTAATTTAT
>NW_009729553.1:6827-11994 GCF_000703405.1 Apaloderma vittatum | reverse complement strand
ATTCCTGGCAGGGTGAAGTTTTGCTGTAAGCAGCATTAATTCAGTTTCAGGTCAGGGATAAGATTGGGGGAGGAATGGAAACATTTATTTTTTTTTTAAGATGAAGCTGTTTCCTGGTACTCAGATTTTTAATTATTCTAATCACTCTTGCTATTGTAATGGTTGGAATTTTTTAAAAAAAAAACAAAACAACAGACCTCCCCAAGTGCAGCGCCTCGGTGCTTAATCTTGCGCAAACCAGGCGAAAAGGTTTCCCTGCTCTGAAAACTCCCGGGTTTCAGACTCTGCTGTTCTCTCTGGCTCCTGCCTCCAGTTTGTTGTTTTGTTTCCCCCCGCCCTGAGCGACGAGAAGACATGCATGCAGTTCTCCATCCGCCGGCCCAAGCTGCCCTCCTCGGAAACCCACCCGGAGGAGAACGCCTACAAGCGTCTCGACGTGTCGGCCTGGCTCCATCACCTCAACGAGTGCGGGCAGGTGGAGGAGGAGTACAAGCTGCAGAAGGTAACCAGCCACGGAACCAGAGGGAACGGCTTCAGACTGCAGCAGGGGAGGGTTAGACTGGACATTGGGAAAAAAACGTTCACAGCAAGAGTAGTCAGCCACTGGGACAGGCTGCCCAGGGAGGTGGTGGAGTCCCCGTCCCTGGAGGTGTTTAGATGTGGTGTTGGGGGAGATGGTTTAGGGGTGAGCTTTGTAGAGTTGGGTTCATAGTTGGGCTCGATGATCCCGGGGGTCTTTTCCAACCTGAATGATTCTATGAGAGGGGAGATCCTTCCTCTCCTGCCGCCGTGTGGAAGCTGTGAGAGTTTGCTTCCCTGCTGGGGGCAAGAACCGGGGGTTTGAGCGTGCAGACTAGGGGAGAGCTTGGCTGGAGGTCTTGCTGGGACTGCAGATTTTCTCCCGGCAGGACGGCTCAGCACCTCGCTGGGCGAGGAGGACAAGCCCTCTGCTTTCTGCTGCCCGTTGGGAGGAGTAAACCGAAGCGTCCCGTGCTAGACGTGTTTGCCAAATGCAGCGTGGACAAATCAAAGGGACTAAAATTGAGATCACTGTTCGAAATAACGTGGGGTTTGCGGGAGAGCGCTGGGTCCGGGTCCTGAGAGAGAAGTCTGCAGTGAAATGCAGAGTCTCCAAGACTGAGGATTAAGCCGTGACATGAGAACGACACGTTAATCATAGAGCCTCTCCAGGGGGGGTTATTGACATTGAAATGAGCCCGATTTGTGTCTCGTCTGGGAATAGAAGGCCAGCACTTTCCCTCTAAACATGTGCAAATTGCAGGAGCTTGCATCAAGGCGTCACTTGTCAGGAAGGAACTGCAAAGCCACCGCAGCACAGGAGCAGCCAGTTCCATGTTGCAGTTTGGGGAGATGTTAGAAGTACCCCAGTCATAACTTTTCCTCCTTCTTCCAGGCCATTTTCTTTGGTGGGATCGATGTTTCCATCCGTGGGGAGGTGTGGCCCTTCCTGCTGCACTACTACAGCTACGAGTCCACCTCTGAAGAGAGGGAGGCGCTGAGGCTGCAGAAGAGGAAAGAATACTTTGAGATCCAGGAGAAAAGGTAAGGGACCAGCTTCCTCCTGCCCTGCTCATCTCTCCTCAGTAATCCCGCTGGTGACGTCCAGAGTCGCGGCTGCCTTCGCTTCAGGAGAAGCTGACGGGAGTGGAGGAGCAAGATTGGAGGTGACGGAGGTGTATGAGGCTCAGCTGACCTCTCAGGGCTCTGGAGCTAATACCCTATAGCTCAAATATTACGTTACTTGGGGCCCTGAAACAGGCTCATTGGTCCTGTCTAGGGAAGCTTATCTCACAGGCAAGCCTACAAGCTCAGCAGGATTGGTTTAGAGCACTGGAGGTGAAAATGGGATCTCGTATTGCTTTATAAATACATCTGGATATAAAAATAGGGAAGAAGGGGTATCTAATTCAAGGAAGTTATTACTGCAAGAACTGCGCGTTGTAAAGTAGTTGTGGGTACATTTAAGCTGGAAGGGGCCAGCAGTACAGTTGACTAGGAGAAAATCAAAACAGAGGGGTGGGTTCTGGTGTGCCACCCGCAAGGAGCACTGGAGAGCAGAGTCCGACTGCTTCTGAAGTGGAGTTCATTGCAGAAAACACATAGTGTCATCCCGTTTTTTAAACCAGGAGGCTCCTTCTAGTAATCTCTTTAGACAGAAAATCTGCTCTTCTGGACAGACCTGCTTGTCTGTTTTGCAGGTGATGAGAAAGATCCGTACAGGAATAGTTTTTCTGTGCAAACTAAAGCTGAAATGAGCCTTTTTGTTCCTTGGGGCAATCGTATTCCTCTCTTGGCAAAGCCCTCCTGTCACTGCTCGATTTTCAGGCTTTCAATGACTGCAGATGAGCAGAAGGATTTTTGGCGCAAAGTGCAGTTCACGGTAGATAAAGACGTCGTGAGGACTGACCGCAGCAACCAGTTCTTTCGAGGGGAGGACAACCCAAACGTGGAAGCGATGAGGTGAGGTATCTGATTCAAGTGTCCCAAGCAATGAACGTGTCCTACTGAACTTACGGAACAGGCACAGGGAGGTGGGAGCTTTCCGTGCTGCGGCAGCGTCATGGGCAGTTCCGTGGGTCTGTGGGTTTCCTGATGGGGTGGAGGGAGAGCACAGCAGAGCCTGCTCCATGGGTGTGTGACCTGGAACCGTGTGCCTACAAAACAGTTAGATTTCATCTAACAGTACGGCTTGGAGCCTCAGGGATGTGTAGGTGTCAGCTCTCCCTTCCCGTGGGCCCTTCACTTCTGTCCTCTTGGTCTTTTTTAATTCTGGAGTTTTATATCACTGGGCTGATGTTTGCAGGAGGGTCTGTCAGTGGGTACTAAAGCCCTTTACAGGTGCTTTTTACCTGAGGTGTACTATGTTGCTGGCTCCTCCTGCACCACTCCCAGGGGGATGGAAAACAGGAGCCTAGAGGAATTCTGTTCGGATCCGTTGCCTGAGGCTGCCGCGTGCTATTCAGAGTTCTTGTCACCCATCCAGGAGCCTCTCTGGACTGTAATCTTAAAAAGTAAGGAGGGCTCCAGTTGGGTGGAGCGTTAGTGTGTTTTTGTTACACTCCTAGATCCAGTTCTTCTAGGGAAAGCGATCCTGTGGGCTGCAAGATGCTGCACAGGTGCTCAGAAGTTCACAAGCCTCCGGGTGCGATTGCGAGTTCATCTCTGAGGTGCCAGGGGTGACGTGATGTTCTTCTGGGCTTTGCCTGCCCCAGCCTGTTCGGGGGAGTTGGGGTAGAAGGGAAAGGGCTGTGACCTGCCCCCTCTGTGTCTCACCTCTCCCTTCGCATCTCTTCTTTTTACTATGCAGTGTTCAACCCAGCGATCGGATACTCCCAGGGGATGTCCGACCTGGTTGCCCCGCTCCTGGCGGAGGTCCTAGACGAGTCGGATACTTTCTGGTGCTTCGTAGGCTTGATGCAGAACACGATCTTCATCAGCTCACCCCGGGATGAGGATATGGAGAAACAGCTGGTGAGGCTGAGCGCTGAGCTCCCGTCTTTAGCTTCTCCCCTGCCCAGTCAAATTAGAAGAATGCCGTGAAGCAGTTACCCGCAGTTGGGCTTCTCCTGGCGAGTCACACGCCAAGATTCCTGATGGATAGAATCGATCCTGAGCAATTGAGGCACTCCAGAAGCAGCTCTAGCCAGCTCATTCTTGGTGTAGAGCTACCTTGGTTATGCTAAAAGGTGCCCATTCAAGCAATCATTTAAGATCAAGTGTATTTAGGATGCTGCTTGCTTTGACTTTGCACTTCTCCCAGCCAGTGAAGACTCTCTGCAGTGGTTTTGTCCTGATTCTGGGATATTTGGTGTGAATGAGGCAGAGGAGCCACCTGAGCTGCAACCCTCTTCTTTTTTTTGTTTGTGTTGTTATGAGATCTTCATATGTTTAATAGGTTTTTTAAATTATGTCCAAAGGAAAAGCCTTATATACCTGACAGAGTTTCTTAAAATAAGGCAATCTTGTTTCAAAATGGGAACTTTTTAGGTTTCAACATGAATGTCAGTTGTTTTCTGGTTAAAAAACCCATTCTAAACCTGAACAGTCCTCTCCCAGCCACCATAGCACCAATTTAAGGTGGCAAACTTGTGGTGAAAACCCCACGGGAGGTTGCTGGCAAGGTGCAGTTGGTTAACACACAGGTTTACACGCTGCGATGTGCCTGCACAGTCAGGCTTTACAAAACGACTTCCGTACTGCCCGGCCTCTGCTGAAATGAAATAACGCCAGAGATAGCCGTGTCCTTTATTTCCTCTTGGTTTTAGGCTCTAGCTGCTTTCTCAGCCTGAATCTCTCCCCGTCTTTCCTTTCACAACGTGGCTGCCGCGGGGTTTTCTTTTCACCCTCTGTCCTTCCGTGTGAAATAGCTGCTGTGGCCCGTGAGCTCTGCCCCGGGATGGCAGATCCAGGCACGCTCCTGGCTGGGCTGGAATAAACAGCCCGTGAAGAGGGATCTTCTGTGGGAGGAGGGAGCTGTGGCCGGCTCAGGGGAGCAGCGCGGGGGCTCCGGGTGGACAAGAGCCGCGCGGGTCCTCGCGGGGGCAGCGGCTCAGCTCGGAGCATCTTTTCCAGATGTACCTGCGAGAGCTGCTGCGGCTCATGCACCCGCGCTTCTACCAGCACCTTTCTTCCTTGGGAGAGGACGGCCTGCAGATGCTTTTCTGTCACCGTTGGATCCTCCTCTGTTTCAAGCGTGAATTTCCCGACGCCGAGGCTCTGCGCATGTGGGAGGCGTGCTGGGCTCATTACCAGGTCAGAGAGCTGGCGAGGGGTGGCTGAATCCTCGCCATCTCAGCTTCCATAAAGGTTCCTAGTGGCAGAATATCCCAGATAAGTGGATGTTACAGAGGGTCTGTAACTATCGAAGAGGTTTATCTGTGTAGCGGGGAGGGGGGTGGAGGTCTGCCTCTCCTGCCCCAAGATGTCCAGGCTTCAAAACGAATTTTTTTTCGGAAGGCACTGAACATCCACTTCTGAAGTTCAGACTTCTCTTACACAGTTGGAAATTGTTTTCCCAAAAATCACTGGTCTGCTTCGAACGCTGTGGTGCATACCTGTGCTCTAAAGGCTCTTGCCTTTGATTCAGAGTTCACCAATAACTCGACTTTGTGAGCATCGCCAGGCAAAACTGGACGGAGCACAAAAT
>NW_009729553.1:0-6815 GCF_000703405.1 Apaloderma vittatum | reverse complement strand
AGGGTGGGGAGGTGAAGTGAGACCTCTGCCTCCACCTACTGTACCCCAGCCCCTGTTTTCTTGTTACAGACTGACTATTTCCACCTCTTTATCTGCGTGGCCATCGTGGTGATTTACGGGGACGATGTCATCGAGCAACAGCTGCCCACCGACCAGATGCTGCTGCACTTCAGCAACCTGGCTATGCACATGAACGGAGAACTCGTCCTCAGGAAGGTGAGTGCCCGTGGGCTGAGCCTCGGGTGTGAGACATGAGCCAGAGCATTGAGAAAATCGGGGACTGGCGCTAAGTCTCCCACATCTCCTGCATCCCTCTGCTTGTCTGGAGCCTGGGAGGGGAGGGCGCTGCTGTTTTCTGGGAACAAGTTTTGCAGAGAGGCTGTAGAGCGCTTAGGAGGGAACCGTGGGGTTGGGGTAACCCCTGCACGTGCTCGGGGAAGCGGCAGGCAGAGCTGGTCATCGTCATCGTGGCTCGGTCCCCAGTTCGGTTCATCCTCAGGTGAATGACTTTGGCTCTCTCTCCTCCAGGCGAGGAGCCTGCTCTATCAGTTCCACCTCTTGCCCCGCATCCCCTGCAGCCTGCACGACCTGTGCAAGCTCTGCGGGACGGGCATGTGGGACAGCGGCTTTTTCCCCGTTCATCCCCGCCGTGGAGTGCTCTGGCCACCACCCGGAGTGCGAGAGCTGCCCGTACGGGGGACTGGCAGAAGTGTCTTCTCCCAAACCGGGAAGCGAAGGCAAGAGAGGCTTGAAAACACGGGACGTCTTCGCTTTCCGAAAATAGCCGTGGAGGAACAGGGCGTGACAGCGGAAGAGGGAAGGGCAGGAAGGATGTGCAGGGGGAAAAATGGAGGGACGGCTCGTCAGGAGTCCTGAGAAGACTGGTCTGGAAGGCGGAGAATGGTCGAGGAGCGGAACCACTCCCCAGGGAAGGCAGACCCCAGGACACCGGTGGTGGGACTGGTGTCGAACCAGGAACAGTGTTTGCACGTGTTTGGACTAGATTTTGTTAGAAACATCCTTTTTCTAGGTCTTAACGAGGAATTTTTACTCTGCCTCTGGGATTGGACTGGTTAGCAACCAGAACTTTGTTGCTTGCTGGCGAGAAATGAGAACTCTAAGGAGAGCCAAGTACAAGGAGCAGCGTCTGTGGGCCGGGTGGCCGGAGCAGAGCTGTGGCTGGGCCTCTGTCTGCCACAGCCCTTCATCCAGAGCACACCACACACGCGCGCTCTCCGCTTCAACCAAAACGTGCAGCTTCATGGCTTCTCTCTAAAGCCATAAAGACCATTTTAATTATAATCTGCCAAAAATAAAAACTGCAGACTGCTTGGATTGCAGGGAAGGTGTGTGCTTTGTTGGCGAAGAAGAACTGGTCACCCAAAGGTCTTGTCTTTTGCCTTTTCTTTTTTCATGTGATGTACTGACTGGCATGATTGTTTTCCCCTTTGTACAGCAAGTGTACAGCCATAGGTCTTCAAGTGCTGTTTTTGTAGCCAGGGTATTTGGTAGACACCTTTCAAAGTTTACTTGTTCATGATGTTACAGCAAAGCTGTATCTTTCTGCTGACAGCTGCAGACTTTAGACACTTGTTCATGAATTCTGTCGTTTCCCATATGTTTCCCATTACATTTCCTTTGGCTCTTCTCAATGACTCAACATTTACTCTCCTCACTTGTCTTTGCCGTAGGCTGCAGCACATACACTCCAGGTGGGCTTTAGGCTCTTCAGCCGGTGCCACGAGTGCACCCTCGTGCCCCGTCCCAAAGTGAAAATGAAACTTGGTTTGGTGCCGTAGTTTTTGTTGAGCGCCGTCTCTGACGAAGGCTTCCGTTGAAGTGTTTTTGAAAGGACAGCACGTTTCTCCTCTCGTCTTCTATAAAATTGGCCAACTGGAAGTGGAGCCGGGGCCTTGCGTGCAGCCATGGTGCCAGATGTCCTCACCAAATTCAGTGGCATCCGGAGGTGTGTCCTGAGCCAGCGTTTGTGCCAAACAGAGCTGGAGGAGCAGTTCCCCTGTGGGAATGGAAGAGGAGACGAGGTGACAGTGGGCTCTGACGGCTTTGCTGCATCCCTGTAGGAAGTCTTGCAGCCTTTCCCCGTTGACTTGCTCCCTCTCACTCCAACCTCACTGCTTGGGCTGGTGGGGGGAGCCCATGCTCACGTTCCAGCATCACCCTCAGGCTCGTTTGTCCCGTGGGCAGCCGGCGTGGAAAACCCCACATGCGCGATGCTGCAGCGGGTTCCTGCATCTGACAAGGAAATTTCTCCAAAAATCTTTCTGCAAGGCCTTACCCACACCCTGTTCTGGAGCCCACGAGCCCCGTACCTCCTGCAAAGTGAGCCGGGATGCTTTGTGTGAAACCAGAGGAGAGCAAGCGCACGCGGCGCTCGGAAGGGGAAGAAGAGTTGTCCCCGTGTAGCACACCAGAGACTGGCTGTTGTGCAGCAGAAGGACAGGTTGGCTCCTGGTTTGTGTGCCTTTCATCCAGAGGACGAAAACCTTCCCCTTGATGAGAGCGACAGTGAAACCTGCTGCAGCATCGCCCGCCCCCAGCACAGCCCAGCTCCGCAAGGCCGCGGGTGCCTGCGGGGGTTCTAGGTGACACCTCGTGTAAGGGCTGGTGTGAAGCAGGGAGTTCTTCGAGGTTCTTGGCATTTCAGTGAATAATAAAAGTGAGTAATAAAAAGGTGTGTTATGCATGCTGACTTTGTATCTTCAGCTCTGGCATGGCTGTGTCCAGGGAATATGTCAGGACCTGTGAAGAAACCTCACAGCTCCCCTGCAAAAGCAATGTTATTATTTTTACTTGACCAAGAACGAACTGAGGCTCACATCTCCTAAATTTAGTCATGGAGAAGGTGAGATCCCAGCTCCTTCTTTAGTCAACAGAATCTCCAGAAGGCAACTAATCCAGTGTATTGGAGACAATTCTGTTACGAATCACCTGTGGAGTTAACATCCTTCCCAAAAACACAGAGGTTATGAAGCACTTGACTGACCATCTGTGTGCTGCATTGACGTCCAGGCTGGGTTCCCCCCTGGGAGCCCTGCCCCACACTGGCAGGGACCAGGCAGACCCCCGGGGGTCACGAGCAAACCCCGACCAGGAGACCCGGAGCTGGTTTTGCTGCAGCCATCGTTCCCAGCCAGCAAAGGACAATAGGAAGAGATGAAGTAGATTGTTTTGAGTGTTATTGTTCCACTATTAAAATGTCATTTGGCAGTGTGGAAAACACTCCAGGTTTGTTTAGCTCAGGGCTGCGCTGCAGTTTTCCAGCACGTGGAAGAAGCTGGGTTTTTCTGTTGGAAGTGGTGCAGAGCTGTGTGGGACCAGCCCCTCGGGCAGCTGCCCTCTGCCACGGGGCTATCCCCTGCAGGTCCCACTGTGAGCAGATTTCAGGTGTCTGTCGGCTGCAGCAGCCCTTGTGCTCACCGCGGAGACGGGCTCCTCTCGAACCCTGCCCTCCGCTCCGCAACAGCCGGAGAAATAAAGAGACAGAAAGAAGGGGAGCCCATCGCCCGGCTGCTCCCTGTTCACCGGCAGCGGTCGCGTCCTGGCTGACTTGATTCCAGTCTCGGCCCATTCGTTAACTCCCGTTATTAAATTCACACTGAATATCCACAAACTTCCGAGCTTGTTTCGGGTGGGAGGTGCAGGGACAGGAGGGGACGTGGAGCCAGCCTGGACCCCACCAGCAGCAGCCGGGCTGGGCTCAGGAGCAACCCCTGGGGTTCCTCTGCAGCCAAAGAAAGGCGACACAGCAAGTGTTGGACGGGGCAGCAGGTCGCCAAGGTCCTTCTGACCTGTCCCCAGGATCCTCTTCTCCTTTGTGACACTTTGCCGCCTGAAAAAGAAACCAAGGCACAAAAAAGAAGCAAGGCTTCCTTCTGCAAAGGGGTAAAGTGGATCCTAGAAACAATGACCCTCATGTGGCTCCTCTCCTGAATCGCTGCCCTGTTCATTGAATTAGCTGCAGCTGAGCAGCCAAAAATAGACCCTTGCAAAGGTAAATAGTCAGCATAAGCCTCTTTAGACTCAGCCTTGAGCTGACACATCCTTCTCTGCCTCCCGGTGCCGGGGGGAAGGGGAGTGGGGTGAGCCAGAAAGAAAGAAAACTGAGTCCTGGCTACCAGCACCAGCACCGGCAGCGCCCCAGGAATGTCCCACCGGGACCGGGCTGCCAGGGACCATCCGGGAGAAAAGATGCGACCGGTCGATCCCGGGCTCCCTCCCTGGAGCGAGTGAGCTTGGCCGGGGCGGTTTGGCCGTTGTGTTGGAGGGACGCCGCCCCTCAAGTGACAAATCGCTGCTTGCAAGAACAAAGAGGCTCACCTGAGTTATTGCAAGCACCGAAGAATGTAAAACCCGACTTAGCTTGTCCCCCGTGGGATGGCTGATTAATCCCCGTGTCTCCCAGCTTGGGTCATAAAACCAGACCAGTCTGGCCGGCTGGAGTTCACGGCGGCTGGAGTTCACGATCACGTCCCGCTCCAGGGCTGGCCCAGCCCTGCCTGGCTGCGCTCCCCGCTTTGGGGAAGGCTCCGTGCCCCGCTCTGTTCTTTCGTTTAAACATTCAGAAACATAACGCGCCACGAGGTTTTGCGTCACCTGGGGAGAAAAGCCCCCTCCAGAGGCCAGCGGGAGCCAGGCTGGGGGGCACGGTCTGGCGACTGCAGCCGGGCTGGTGCTGCCCACCCTGGGGCCACTGGGGCAGAAAACCCTCCTGCACTCAGCCCCACACCCAGCCCTTTCCCAAACTAAGTCGCACCCCAAAAGCTGCTGGGTCCCTGCCTTTTCCCCTCTCCAGAGCCACGTTGCTCTAACTGCGAGGCTGGAGATTTAGAGGAAGCGCCTAAATATTTTCGTGGCCAATTTTATTGCGGTCTGCGCTTCAGCCAGGAGCTTCGACATCATCCAAGTACCCGAAAAATCGGTGCTCTTTGAACGGAGTTCATTTCTTCTGCTCGTTCTGAGAGGCAACTCTCTCTTAGTTCAAGCTTAAAAAGGGCTTTGAAAAAATAATTCCTCTGTGAAGGTCTGAGCTCGCCCACCACAAAGCCTCGCGGGGTCATGGAGCTGAGCTCTGGCCTCTGGCCTCCCTTCGGGCCGTGCCTGCTGCCGAGCTGGGCTTTTCACCGTGTCCCACATCCCTCCTGGCAGGGGTGTGAGCTCCTGATTCAATTCCCTCCTCCGAAGCCTGCAGAAAAAAGCAGGATCTTTTCAGAGCTTGCCTCTTGTTTGCGCTGGTGGCCATCACCGCTGCTCCTGGCCACCGTGCCCCACGTCGCCTTGGTGGGCTCTGCCCACGCTCCCCTTCCCCGGGGGCAGGAGGAGGCTGAGCAGCTGCCAGGATGATTCCCCCAGGTGTTCCGCCAGGGAATTGGGCTCTGCCTCACAATTCACGGGGGTTCTGCCTTCAAAAACCAGTTTTTAGGCAGCTCACCTGCACGTTCAGCTGCCAGGCAGAGAGTGGTGTGTGGCAGGATGCTGCCGGTTTTAATAAGAAAATATTTGGGTAATGTTGTCATGAAGCAAGTCTGGGAAATGAACGCAACAGGCTGGTTTGGTTTTGGGGCGAGATGCTTGAATGCACCGAGCTCTCGCTTGCTAAAGACAACCAGAGCTGCAGGGACCTCCCTGTCGGGTTGCCTGTGGCTTCAGTGTGACATCCTTCACCCGTCCTGTGGGGGACGAATGCCACCCCTGTGCATTCGTGGGATCCCTGCCCACCCTTATGGCTCTGGTGGTTTGTTTCCAAACCCATCATTGTCTGCCAGCTGCTGTCGTTTAAACTGATGTTGCACAGCTCACCTTTAAAACAAAGCCCCAGCTGGTCCTGGTGGGAAGAGAATATCAAAGGGCGTTGGTTTTTTCCTCTGTTTCCCCTTGCACGCTCACTTTGTTCTGTTTGGAGGGCTGGCACCTCTGCAAATCAATAAATAAATAGAGCCACGCTGTGGTGCAGTGGTACAAAAATCTGAAAAACAAAGCAAAATTAAAATGCATCCTCCTGTTAAAGTCCCACACGTGAGTGTGACCACCCAGGTTAGGATTTGTTTTCACACCGGGACGTGCTCCACACGGCTGATGCTCTGGCTGTACCACGAAATATCCTCCTGTGTTTTGCTGCACTCGGAAGGTTGGAGGTGCACCCCAGCGAGATAATAGCAACTCTGCTACAGGTGGGGTTTTTAAGCAGAATTAATCAAGTGACCATCCTTGCACAAGGTCTTAACAAAGGAAAATTGTGGTGAAGGGGCTGGGGTCTGCCTGGGAGCTGGGCTGGGAGCCCTCCCTGTCCCTGGGGCAGCCCAAGGAGGCCAGGCGTGCTCCAAAAACGCCGCAGTGAGCACAGTGACAGCTCAGGCAACCCAGCCCCAGGGACCTGGAGTCAGCTGGCACTTCTACTGCTGCTTTTTGCCCCCTGAAAGTGCTTCTCCAGCCACCCTGGACCCTCCACCACACCCGGGTGCACCAGGTCCCTCTGAATTCAGCCGCTGCAGGTTCAGTCCCTGCCAAAGCTCCTGCTTTGTGTGAGAAAGCAGCAACAGGGACCTGGAGAAGGAGCAGCCTGAAGAGTCTCCCTGGGAATTTCGATTTTGTTTGGCTTGGGTTTTTCTTTCAGGAACCACAAACAAGTCAAGCTGCTTCTGTCTGCGGGTGGTGCTTGGCTAACCTTGGCGGTGGCCAGCCAGGGAGGCAGTGATGGGCATCTGCCTAAAGCCTCTGCTCTCCAGAGGTTTCTCAGGTGCTTACACATGTTGGAGAGGTCAGCACACCGCAGAGACACGCAGGGCTGCGTCCTGCCT
>NW_009729552.1:0-47785 GCF_000703405.1 Apaloderma vittatum | reverse complement strand
CGGTAAAGCCTCTCACTCGAGGCCGGCCGTGGCTCCGTGAGCACCTCCAGAACTTGGCGCGCTCCAGCACGCGCAGCTTCCCTGTGCTCCCAGACGTGCGGCTGCCCCGATTGCCCGTGCAACCCCTGCAAAAAAACGCTGGAAAAAAGTCTTAACTTTGCCAGGGAAAGCAGCTGAGGGGCAGGAAACATCGGCACTAAAATTGCCATCTTTTCCTCCACCACACACCTGGTAAACACGGTGCTGCTGGACCGTCACAGGCTCTTTTTCTCCTGCCGTCATACCTTTGATGCACAAGACAGAGGGTGAATCAGGATCCTGTGGCGAACAAAGATCAGAATCTGAGGTGTAGTGGCTTTCGTTTCTTGCCTTAACACCCTGGAACCGTAATGTCCAATTGCCTAAAGTTTTGGGGGCATAAAACTGAAGTAACGTTCTGTCACGTGGAGCCACATTCACAAGCATCTTCGGAAGGGCTTGACACCTTCGAATTTATAGCAACCCTTGACAAATGCTTAAAGTTAATTTAAAGCTAAAAGGGATTTGAAGGAATGAGAAGAGGTTAGTGGACCTGCGGTACTTTACACAGGGTTGGGGTGGTTTTTTTTTGGGGGGGGGGGGTTCTCACTGAACCTTGACTGTGGCAGGCACTTTCCTGTGGCTACACCCTCGCTTCACTCCTTTCCAGCTCTCAGGTCCTCCCTCCATTGCTACTCTTCCCCCTGTCCCACCTGCCACAGGTCCTTCCTCTCCCTTCCATGCCTTTTCCTCAGCTCCCTCACGCTTGGACCAGCCTCTCTTTCCTTGGGGGTCTGCAGTAGTTGTCCCATCCAGGACATTCCTCTCCTGTGCTCTCCCCTTCGCCTCTCAGAAGCTCCATGCAAAAGTAGCAGTGTGAGGGAAGAGGACAGGGTCTCTCAAGGCCCCACAGCATTTCCCACAAAGATGCTGGGAGCCAGAAGGACATCTGAGCCAGGCCATGCACAGTTCCTGTGACAAACAGAGAGAAAATAGACAAGAAGATCAGTTGTGTTATGGATTATATATTGTGAAAGACAACAGGGTGTACATGGAATTCTGTTACTATGCAGGAAATTACTGGTAGCATTTGGAGCTATAATGAAACAGAACACATTAGTACATGCAAACAGTTTTTTCTGGATGCTTATAGACTGACCAAACATGGGAAAATTTTCACAGGATTGTCGGGAGGAATATCTTTGGTACCAATATAATCCTTCTGCCAAGTGTTAAGTCACTGTTCAAATCCTGGAAGCATTAATCTCCTTCAGTCTAGCAGCCTTCAGAAATGTTTTGTCATACGGAAAAATCACTATGCTTTCTCAATTTCATTCTTCTCTTCAGTTAGAAAAAGCAGCTTAAAAATGAGGAGTTTAAAAGCAGCTTGAGCAAAACAGCCATCTTGGAAAACATGAGTCCCAGATGACAGACATTTGTCCAGTGAAGAAGCAGCTGTAAAAAGGATCTTTAAAGAGAAAATGTCAGCCGAGCTTAATAGCAAATATATTTCTCTGTACCAGCACTGACATTTACCTCAGATACCCCAATGATTTTCGGTTCCTAGAAAGAGTTCTAGCCCTGAATTCTTCTGTACCATTTTGTCTTGATAGCCATCTTTCTGACGATATTACTCTACTGAGCACAGAAACAAAGGCTCCTGTGGGATCAAATACGTAGTTAGCGTTATTATCCTTCTCTACTTTTTTTTTCATTTCTCCCTCTGCTTTTGACAGTGTCTTTGTACGAGGGAGCTACTAGTCACTGATGTCCGCAAAACTTTATATGGCATGGACATCCACCCATACAGAATCTGGGATTTGATTTGTAAGATGTTTAAAAAGTCATCTAAAATTTTTGGAAAGCATCACATGTCATCACATCTCCGTGATTCATGTTTGCAATTAACATAGTGGGATGCAGAAGTTTTATATGATTGGACAAACTCTTTTTGAGGGTGAGGAATGAATATATGTTTGTGAATTAGTAACATCACGATTGGAACTCTTAGTGCAGGCTTTTGGTTTTCAAAACACATAATTTCTACTAAAGAGACATGGTATGAAAAGTATGTGTGAAAAACCAAAACATGACTTTTTAGTGCTATGCTGAATCAAAACAGTTCTATTTGTGCTTTAGTTTCACAAGCACATGTTTAAAATTTCTAAGCTCTGTTCAAACATCAGCTACGCCTGCCCACCACCGTAAGAGCCTCATTTTTCAGCTGTACCAGGAGGGACAAACCTTGAACAAACTTCCAAAGTTCAACTATTTTTGTTTTGTTCCCATGGTATAATTGCGACAGTATAAGCTATAGTTTCATCCCTTTCCTGCGTAAAAGCAGCGCAGCTGATCAGTCTGGATGTGTCAGAGGCTTTCTGCTAAATCCAGCGGGCAATCCGTTCTGCTGAGAGCATTTACGTGTGGTCCTATGAGCCTGCCATTTGCGGAGGACAGCTGCACGCAGATGTGACTAGGCTCAAAACAAGCCGTTAAGCAGCAGTGATAAATTAGCAATTTACAAACAGTTCACAGGTATCAAGAGTTTACTATCAAAGGGAAGAACTTTCGCCTGTTGTGACAACAAATTTGCCAACAGCAATACAACTAACTGAAGTGTGCAGGATAAATTTTTTCCTGTAAGCTCTAAAGATTTCAACAAACTACCCACACAGGAGAAACTGCTGCTGCTGTAGTGATGTGAAGCCACTCTGGCAACTAAAATTGAAGGCTGCTGGAAACTTTGGTGCGAGGGCAGTAGGGAGATAAATGTATTAAAGATCATGACTGTTTCAGCTATTGGGAAAACACATACAATATTTGAATATTATATAAGCATATGTATGAGATAGAATAAGTATATGTATGAGATGAGATGAGCACGAGAAATAACTCTGTTTTAAGACTCAGTCTGTTTAACATATCTCAGTATTGTTGCTTATATAATTTTTTGTGTGTGTTCATTATATAAAAACATTTGCTTTTCCTGAGAATGACTCTGCACCTATTTCTCTCAAAATCAGCAAAAGTTTTATATGGCAGTGCCTGGTAATTCTAGGTTATCTGATCTTTGTTATAAACTATTTCTTCACACATTTAAGGCACAATCCACACCAAACTTATTTGGATTTTCTCTTCCACCATAATCTTAGTATTAAAAAAGATATAATTAAAGAGCCTGTGCTTAATGAAGACATAGAATATATGAAAACTGTAGCATATATGAATGAGAAGACTAAATGAAGGGTTAAAAAACACAAGCTATCAGTAACTGGAAACATTCAAGTCCTAGATTAGTAATCTGCTAATTAAGAGGCCAGACAGATAGGCTATCTATAGTTTTCATGACGTGAACAAAATAAGTTGACAATTAAACAAACAGTGGAAGAAAGCTTCAAACAACTGGATGTAAATTTTCCAGTGGAACGTTGCCATTTCATTCAGATGTTGGTACTTTGCAGAAACATAATGATTTCACTGAAATGCCATTGGGGAGGGGGGTGAAATTGGGAGCATATGCAAAGTCTTTCAGAAAAAAAAAATATCAAAAGCCTTTTTACTTCATTATGTTTTAACATGATGTTGACACTTAAATGAACCATCTTGATTTTTATCAATATGAAATCTTTCAGTTAGAAAACTCAACAGTTTGTTGAAATTTCCTTAATAGGGTGTTCCAAGAGTGTGTGTGCACACACACACATGCGCACCTACCCCTCCCTCTGTATGATGTGTCTTTTCTCTGGTGGTATTTCAATTTGGGATAAAAAGAGATTTTGAAAGTATAGATCAAAACTCCCATAAAACTGAAATTCTGTTGTTTTTTTTTTTAACCAGGAGACATACGAAAGTCCCAGGATGAAGCAGAATGATATGCAGTTCTATCGTATTCTACCTTTGCAGATTACTTACAGGAATGCAAAAAAATCTGGTGCAGCAACATTGAAACAAAGAGACAAACAAGCTCCAAAGCTCTATCCCACAATGTTGAAGTTAAAAAGTGACCTCTGAAACATTTTCAAGAGACATCTCCCAAAGATATTGCTCCAGCAGATGAAAAGATGGCTAAGATTTATAATAATGGTGCTGTACCCTAATTCATTTGAGATATGAGTTTACAACTTTTAAGAATTTTTGGCAGCAATTTTGTGAACACTGCCAACCAGATTTGCAACTACACGTCCATCCAGATTAGTTTCCCACACAAAGAGTTCTTTATTAGGACATTAAATACCTGACCTTTCAATATTAAGGTTCACATTATTAAGTTGTTGACGCTAAGTAAACAATCTGTGACTCTTGTTTAGCTTATCATTGTTTTTGAAAGCTAGGGAAGACAGCCTGGGCCCTCTGACAGAAGTTGCATATCTACACCTAGTAAGAGTGATCTTACCAGATACCCTGCAATTGTTGGAAAAGGATCATAAATCTGACTTTTGAAGCTAATTATTTGGCCAAATACCACTCAGTGGGTAACTTTGTATTCATGAATAAACGATTGAGAAGATATTATTTCCAGCAGCACCTTCCTTCTGCCAAGTTTGGAACTCCACATGGTCAAATTTCTAGCTAGAATACAGTTGGAAAAGCTCTTATAAACTAAGGCAAAGCACAAAGATTTTCTGTTCAGTTTCACAGTGTTAATTGGTGGGATACACACTGTAAGTAACTAACTTACAGTAGCCTCTACTACTGAAATAAAACCGGAAAACATAAATAAAAATGTGTATACTGTATGTAAAAAAGCTGTTCTAGTTGTTATTCAGTTAGCCACAAGCCATGTGCAAACTTCAGAGTACGAAAGTAAACATTATTCTACTGTGTTGCCTTGCACTTTTCCAAATCAGAAGCATGACGAACATACCGCTTGGACTGTTAAGCACAATTCCAAGAGCTCTGTGGTTTGTATGTATGTGCTCATACAAACCACAGAAATCATAAACCAAAGCTGTGTCAAAAAATCCTGTTTCAAATTAAATCAAAATCCATGCAGACGTGCCATTTTTTTCAGGAGAAGCTGAACTAATGAAGCAGGTTTCCTACCAACGTCATTGGATGTCAGTGGGACATCCCTAGCTCACCCCCATCACGTTCTCTGTTATACCCCCAGTGACAACAGGACAAGTTGCAGTTATTCCAGAGCTTTGCACATGCTGTTTGAATAGCCAAGAAGCTGCCAAGTAAAAATTATAAATGAACTATCATAACTGATTAATTCTTCTGGCCTTTTCCTTAACAGGGCCACTAATTTCATTCTCTTTTGTCTGCACAGTAGCTGCCATGAAACTAGAAGGAAACTAATTATTTCTGAATCTTGATAAACTTGACCAGTCGTTTCAAAGCTGAAGCTTCCCTCAGCTCTGACAAGTAGAAGCATTTGACAAAGAATGTTTGTTCAGATAAGCCTCATTTGCTTGGAAAATCAGGCCAAAAATCTCAAAGCCCAGTAAATGGCCTACAAAACTAGCAAAACATGAAAAATGAGCTATTCAGCTGCACTTGCAAAACAAACAAAGAATTTATTACAAATTAACAATGAAAACCCCTTGCTCTTTTGAAGATAGGTATCCCATACGAATCTGCCAACATACAAGTTGATGGGAGTTACCATGCTTTCTTACAGAACAGTTATGTGGGCTTCTAATTAGAGAAACCATAGCAGGCAATAATGATATGTAAGTAATGATAGTACCTAAGTAATGATAAGGCAGATACGTAGTGTGAACCAACAGCCGTTCAGGAAGTCACAACTGGTTCTTTAAATGGAATAAACCTTCTTCATCAAAAAGCTATCAAAGGTAATACCATGGAACAAAACTAAATTCAATTTTCATTATTCATACTTAAAATATTAAAAGGGGATGGAAAGATATGATCCAGCTCTCCTGGGGGGCTATTTTTAGAAAGAACTAGATCCTGGATGCTAACAGAGCCTACTGGTCTGGTTCATGCCAGCACAAAATGAATGACCTTGCTCTCACGACCTGATCTGATAGAGATGAGAGTCTGCAAATGGTTTGAACGGAGACTGAGCTGCCTCAAACAGTAAAACCGTAGCATACACAGAGACAGAGCTAAAGTTATCACAGTGTAGGCTACTAAAACATTTTAATCTCAAATTGCCTGAACAAAGGTTTTTCTGTCAGGATGTTCTTAAAGCTGATTGCTCACCAATGGTGCTGAGGCTATGAGAGTGGGAGAGATTCAGCTCCCTGCGGCCCAGGTAGCTCGTAAAAGTGGTGCATGCATTAGGCAGTGGTGGCAGCAGAGAGAGTTAATTGTCCTCCCAAGGAAGGGGAAATGAAAACAGATTCACAAAGTGGTTTGCAGTGTTAGTTACTTACAGTGTGTATCCCAGTACTGTTTTATTGACTAGCCCCGGCCAAATCTACCCACAGTTGCTGTTCTTGGCTAACCTTGACAAAGTCACTCCCGTTGCCATGAAACAGCCTCCTTCCCTCTCACTCTTCATCTCCCTCTAATTGCCTTTATTGCACTCTCTGATCCTCTGCCTTGCTTCTCTGCCCTCCCACCTGTAACCTGGTTAGCTCGTAGCTGCCACTTCTGGATTGCACGTGGCACTTCTGTGTGTCTGCTCTGCATGTAAAGAAGGAGAAACTGGTCTCTGTAGAGAAGGATGACAGTATCTATTAACAAAAGTAAGTGCTTGACAAACACTGTCCCCTTAGCAACTGGAAAGGCTCTAGCTGCAGCCAGACCTCTTAGGGTCTCTCTGGAACGAACTGGTACCCTTAACTGTTCCTACCAGGAGGCTTGTGCAGAGCATATAATCTGCATTTAATTTCTCTCTAATTGCAGTGACTTATTTTGTGTATGCTCCTGCACAGCTGAAAGCTCAAGCCTGTGGAGCACTCAGTACTTTCCTTTCCCATTGGACTTGGCCCCTAGGAGCAGTACAGTGAAAAATTAGTGTAAAAGTAATAAGATTCAAAAGGCTGCATCCATCTAATGTCATGCTTCTTTTTACTTTAGCCTGCCTTTTAACTATTTCAAATATTTCAAAGGTATACAGCAACATATGATCTACTCTGATTTTTCGACTTAGCAGAGCTGTTCTTAGTGCTGTTTCTGAACATATGTTCTGTTCTTACTTTTAAAATAACTACCAGAATGTCATTCATTCTGATGGCTCCACAAATACTCTATTGATGCATTAATGACATTACTGAATCCAAAGAAACATTTTTACTAAAAACGTATGCAACCTGCAGAATTGTTAAAATCACTGTTAAATGCAAGAACATGTTTAAATACATTTTTTTATTAATGTTTCTATTGCCTTATTAAAAGAGTTCCTTCTGTGAAAAAAAGACCACGTTGTATGTAAACTGGAAGTATAGCCCTGGTTCTTTTAAAGATTACTCTTTTATACAGTTACAGCAAGATAAAGAGTGCTCCAGAAGAGCTGTAGAATCACAGAATTAAAGTATTATTTGTATGAAGTATTCAGGCTTTATCTACATCTTTTAAGATAACTAATGAAAAGCTACTGAATTAGTTCATTAAAATCATTTTATATTTGCTAGCTTAAGCACATAGTTTTGAAAATTGCTCAACTTATAGCCTGGCTGTTATTTAGCAGAAACTTCCACAAAGATTTCTGAAACGCAACTACTCCTCAGTGGGGAACTTCATAGAGGCAGAAAAGATGACAACAGAAAGAAAACTTGGTAACAAATTAATCTGAGGTTAGTTTGCACCTGAAGTATGTAAAACAAGCTGTATAAAAGCCAATCAACTAAATTGCTTTCTCCTTCCCCAACACCCAGCTTCTTCCATTAGAAGAAACAAAGTCATATATATTCTAGTCTGATCTCCTTAATTCTCTTCCAGTCTGAATTATCCTCTGATCCTGCCAATACCGCATGGTAATACAGAATTTGAACACTGCAAGCTTACATTTAATTGAAGAGATTGTCTATGGTGAAATAGCTCCAACCCCAGAGCAGCAGGTAGGTAAACGTGATTCCCTGGGGATGCTGGCACTGGGCAGAGCTGCCAGGGCACGATGGCACTGGTGCAGGATTGGTTTGGTGGGGGAATGGATGAGGTGTGTTTGTAATGTATGGAAACATAGGGCAGGGGCAGTAATGCGTTAGCCACATAGGTTTACGACTTTTATTTCTGCTTGATGTGAGCTTGAATTTACCTTTGCCATCTAAATGTTTTTCACAAAGAGATGTATCTTAATTTCTCTGCTTTTCAAAAAGCTTAAAGGAGGCATACTGAAATAAAACATGGTTTAATTTCAGATATATCAAATGTCCATCTAGTACTCACATCTTTTCTAAGAGAGGTAGATACACAAGTACATTTGGAAAAAAGGTAATGGAAAATTCAAAGGAAACATGAAAAATAACCACATGTATATCAACTTAAAAAAAATTCTCCTAAGAACCACCCCACTGTGCTGTGTTTTCTTTATTACAATATTGTTAAAACTGTGAGGCAACAGCTGTCTAGAACAGTGCTTTCTAACTTTCTGCCGCCTTTGTCCCTTTCCAATATTAAACTTATTTTTCATTCTTTCCAGCTACATGTTATTTTGCATCTGGAACCTCTCCGCTACTGATCTCAATCTACACAATTACTTTACCTTGGCAGTTCTTGTTGGCTCCCAAAATTGTTTTCAGTCCAAGAGGTGGTGCAAGTGAAAGATGTCTTCTACAACAACATTTTCTCTGCCAGTTCTCCTAAAGTCATGAGTTCTTGTTGCTGGTTGTTGTCTGCGTGCTTTATTCCCTCTCCTCTGCACACACTTAGCGTCCTTGGTAGGTCATTTCTTGGCTCTGCATTTTATTTGATCCCACTCCCAAGCTTCACCTTTGATATTTGTCCAACTGTAGCCTGTGTAACTCTCCAAAAGAGAAGAGTTCTCCACTGGAATTACACATCACTGTTGTTCAGGACAGGATCTGTCTTCTTTTAAATTATTAAATGAGATTAATCATATGTTGCATAATAAAATATTTTCGACAAAAGAGAAATCAAGCTCCTCTGGTCACGTCTTTATTGTACTGATCCCCACAATATTATTGTAAAGGAACAAATTTCTCTTTATTTTACAGATAAATATCAGAGATATAAAAGCTATAACCACATTGCTCAGTAAAACAGGACCAAAGGCCATCCTATGGCTCTGGGGTCAGCTGGCACAGCCTGGGTGTCTCCACACTGTGCATGGCCCTGGGTTCATTTTTGGTCTCATGAAGTGCCTCTGTGGTCCTAAGACATTATTATCGCATTCATTTTTTTTCTACTTGTAAAGTCTCAAATAATGTAAGAGCTACATACAGTCCATCAGAGTGTATATTCATGGCATTTATTGATAGGTGGGCAGGTGTCGCATGCCATTGGGCACGTTACCATGGTATAAAGAGGTAGTTAAGGCTGAAAAGTCTGCTGGGAATATGCTGGAGAACTATGCAGGGTACAGGGACCCGGTACAAATTTTTCTGTACTGCCCACTGGCAAGAATTTGGATGTGACAAATGGCTTAAAAGCTTTTTATGAGGCTAGGGAATGATCTTTCCTGAAGCCGGGCTCTATATCCCTTAAAATAAACTTAATGGGTGGACTAGATGTAGTATGGTCATTTTGCTCAGCCACGGAAATCCAGCAGAGTAGATTTTTCTTGCACTAATTAAATGCAAGGCACACCTCTAGCATGTGAACTTGCACATTACAAGTTGTATTTCTAGGCATGGATAACACAAGGACACTGATACCAGGCATAACAGGGGAGATGACACCATTGTAAAACAGTTTGGCTTTGTTCATTCTCTCTATGGAAAAGTTGCTTCCATAAGACATTAGGGAATTTATTTTCAAACAGATCTCATCTTTGATGTATTTCTCTGGTGGCTGAGTTCCCTCAGTATTTTTTTATGAATAGTGCACTAGTATTTCTATTACATGGCTCTAGCTTAAAATACGGTTTGAAACAGAAGGAAGTACTTACTCATTTAGCTATTAAGATAAATTCACAATTCATGAATTGTGAATTAATAAACAAACTGGATTAATGAACTTACACTAATTTATAGACTTAATGTTAAATTAATGAATGTACAAACTGTAAGAGGTGATAACATATGGGGCCTGATGTTGCTCGGAAATATATAGCTGAGTGGCAGGGTGTTAACATTGCTATCGGACACAGACAAACAGAAATCCAGCTAGATTTTCAGTCTAGCAGACCAGTGCCATCACCGAATCCATCCAAATGACTAGTATTACTGGACTTTTTCCTTGGCACAGAGCACAATTCTCCAAGTTAAGGCAAATCTGTCTAAGTCTAGACAGCTGGCGTTCCAGTGGAAGCTTTTTGCTACCATGATAGCATGGCAAACAGAGGCTAGGGCTTGCATTCTGGCAATGAGATGGGTTATAGACCACAAAATATTGTTCTTGATGAAAAAAAAGTGTAGCTAGGGTACCTGATGATTTTTGAAGTATAAGCAGGGGGGGATCTTTGTCTTCTCATTCTTCCTCAGCTATATAAGGTGCCTGTTAGGATTATTTCTTCCTGTTGGTCACCAGCCTTATAAGTCTACCCTGCTTCATTTGATCAGCGGGTCACTAACGTCAATGCTGTTGCACCAAAGGAGAATTGGGAAACTAATTGCCTTTTGCAGTAGTGACACAGTAGAGGACAACTGGTCACAACTAAATCACGACATACCCTCCTGCCACTCATAATTAACTTTTCCTTGGAATGAGAGGAACGTGCTGTCCTGTTGCAAAAATAACAGTGTGCTTGGTTGTGAGCCAGAGTCAGTGATAAATACATTTCTGATTGCAGCCAGCAACTTAATTTACAAGCATCTGATTTAAAAAAAAAAACCAACCAAAAAACCACCTTTAAAAAAACCAGTGATATAAATAAGGCAACTGGAATCTAATGCACTGAGCACAAGACTGGAATCACAAGACTTGGTATTCATACTGCTGCCACTAACCTGCTGTACAACCATGAGCAAGTCATTGGGTGTCTCCTTTTTTGTTGTTCTGAGCTGGTAATTAGCTGCCTTTAGACACGGCTTCGACATCAAGGCTTCAGCTCTGATCTATGGATAAAGTGTCCTGTTCATATAGAAAAAGTTTCCATAATCTTAAGGAGAGATTTATAGTTTCAACACTTGAAAGTCCTTAAGTGAACTATACCTTGTCTGCAGGTATTTATACAGGGGAATTTTAGCAAAATTGTGTACCTACATAATATGATTAAGGCCGAAGAAGTAGAGATAAATCCAGCTTTATGCAAAATAAGGTCCATGCTGTACAAGTCCCACTCACAGGTTCTGCCACAAAATACACTGGTCTTCTGAAAGCCTGCATTTGTTTCAACGCAGCATATTACTACTGTGTCAGACCAGTTGCAATATGATCAGATCAGCAAAATTAATATAATTTATCTTTTGAGTTACTGATCAGACATTTATTTTTAAAGATAATATACTGCTCTCTGTCCTAAATGAGCCAGCAATCCATGACTGAACAGGAAGTATGCAATTACATGCTGATGTTCAGTAGGCAGAGAATACTCCTGAGTGACTCCAGTGGTCAATGTATCATTGCCTAAAAACATGCAGACAGCCAAAGCATCAAATTTGAATGTCAATCCTCTAAAAGTTTCCACTTCTGCAAAGAAAATAAGCAAACTTTTGCCATCACTGCCTCAAAATGACCATATTTTTTTAGGAGATTTTTGGTTGCCCAACTTTACCTAAAATATCTTGCCTACAGAGTTGCCAAATGTAAAACATTTGCCCAACTTTTTCCGCCTTTAGTATCAGCTTTAAGAGTAACATTCTGGAAAGTTTAGACAAACTTTTTGCTGTTTATGAGAGCATGAGAAAAGATTGTTTTGATAACATTAACATGTTAACACTTACCTTTCCCCCATTTGTTGGTTCTGCTTCTTCCTTGGTTCAGTAACAGGGGTTTTGTTACAAGCCAAAATTTAAAGCCAACATGCTTTTGTAGTCCCCTGTGGAAGCCACAGTAAACTGCCATTTGCACAGAAGCAGCAGAATCTGGAAGTTTGCTCTGAAAATGTCAGTGCATTTCATTAAACATGCCCACATTGTTCTGAAGTAACCAAAGCACCAAAACACATGGGGCAAGGATCTTTGCTTTCCTGGTACGTGCTTGTTTTCATTGGAGCATTCTCTGATTCAGAGCACGGACTGAGCAGAGCTCTTAACATCAGAATCATGCTTAATATTTTAGGAAAATCTTCTCTGAAAAACTTATATCCTTTATTTTAGAAACTTCAAGATGTGCACTGTAATAGAAGAGGTGCTGTAGGGAGGTAAAGAATAGTTTTCTCAGTAAAGAACTGGGCAGGCATCGGAGAGCTGTGTTTTATTGCCAGCTCTACCACACAGTGCTCATGCTATGCTAGACAAATCAACATTTTTTTAGACAGATATTCCTTACGCAGCTGATAAAAGAAAGAAAAAATAAAGCTCATGTTTTGTTTTAAAACTCTTTCTCAGAACAGTTTTCCATGGGTTATCTTTCCAAATTTTCTCAATTTCAAGAACAATTTTTAAAACATTGTTGGAAAAGACTGACTTTTTTGTGTGTGTGTTCTTTGGATAAGAATGAGACAAGGAGAGAAAGAGAAAAGCCATGTTTCACTTTCATATGTGCATAAATTAAGATCATAAAGTTAAAAAAAAAAAAAAATCAAAGGATCTGACTTTCAAGCTTTCAAACGCATTATCCCATCTGGCTTACATTTTGCCCAAAGAAAAAGATTCTGCTGTCTGGGGATGGGGAGAGAACAACGCTTAGGAAGCCTGTTCAGCAGAGTGTACCCAGGCTTTGACCTGTGAAGCTGCGCTCCTACACTGATCCGTGGTGACAGTACAAAAGAGTGCGTGGGAAGCGAGAGGAGGCGTACGGTTGATGAATCCATGCCAATGTCATTCCACTGGCAAAATCCCCTCTTGGGGAAGGGAAGCTGTTGCAGAAGCTCCTGCGCGCTGAAGGCTGCAGCTGTGTGCACGGAGTACTTATGCTAATTTTTGCCCAACCTGAGAAAGAATCGGGGGCGGCTTTATCACTAGCACAGCGTACCTCTGCTCAACGCTCTTGTTTTTGCTTGGGGCACTGAACAGCATTAAGCTCCGAGAACAGAATCTATTAATATGAATGGAGAGAAATAAGCAAATTTATTTGCTACCACACAACTTGGAGATATCCGAGTTTTTCCACTGCGTTTCAAGATCCTGTTGCCTTGGTAGGCGTAGAAGTTCAGAACAGTGAACTGCTGTGAGCAGAAGGGACTGGCTGTGAGGAGTTACAGAACAGCAGTTCAAAAAAGGACACAAAGACTATTACAGATGCTGCAGGGAAATGAAATAATTTTGCTTTTATCACAATGCCAGCAGTTTCTGTTTTGACACCAGTGGCACAAGAATAAATGCCAAGAAAAGAAATTTAATCTACATTCAAAGAAATGTGATTTTAAAAAGACAGATCAAACCACGTGCTCAGTACACGGTGACAGTATTCTTGAAATCATGCACTGCTTCATGTAAAAATAGCCATGGATTAGACCTTCCTCCTGAATTTTATCCCAGGACCAGTATTTTATAGAACTACTAAGACGGATGTATTTTTATCCGAAAAGGAAAGAAACTATTTACCTGGTAGTGAGTTCTTGATGGAGGTAAATACTGAACACAACAAGGCACTATGTCTTTAGATACTGCTTTCTCTTGAATCATCTGTTATATAGCTTTATAGGGTTAATTTCAATGCCTGGCAAGCTGGGAGAAATTGCTATTATGGGAGCTTTTTATAGCTTGGGAAGCCAAAGTTAAAAAAGGTATAACTTCCAGGAAGTGCATTCACAAAAGAATTACATAATGCTACATTTGACTACAATTATTCCTAACAACATGCATTTTTTTAGACAGTGGTGCCCTGCTAGAGGCCAGGCCAAAACATCTTGTTCATCCAAAGCTCAGTAAAATTTTGAATCTCTAACAGAAGCAGGATTGGATCATTACTACAAAATTATTTTAAAAATATTAAAATATAGAGTTTTGATTCAGGATATATTCCATTTTGCAGCACTGAGGGTAAATCTGTTTTGCAAATGGAGAATGAATATGTCTATATGGCTGCCAACCCACCTTAGTTTACTGCAGCTAACAGAGAGGCTATCACAAACGCTGCGGCTTGTAATATAAGAACAAAAACCTCCTGGGTCTCTGGGGTGCGGAACTACAGCAACAATTATCAGCTTCCAATCTTTGTTCTCGTGAATTGATGCGGTGACACATATTTGCATTTCTCTGATAGGAAATGATAGGGCATGCTAATAGCTATGTAATAGTTGAACAGTTATTTAAATTCAGGTTAACTCTAATTACATTTTGTATTAAATGTGGAGAGCGATTTCCCCACCTCCAATGGAAGGAACCATGTGGTAAGGCTGACATGCAGAGAAGGGTCTCTAAAGCTTTTCTCATACCAGTTCCTGGGGAAGCCATCCTACGGAAGCTGTGGCTTTTGAGTTTTTGTCTCTTTCCCCAGTCCTAGGAAGCCAAAAGGCTAGAAAACATCAGGGTTGGAACTGTCCTAAAGCAACAATATTTAGCTTTGCTGATGCTCTTTGGCCTGATAGCCTGCTGGAAATATCCAGTTGACAAAAATCACTCAGGCCCCAAAGTCTGCCATGAAAGCTGGGTGCAAGGCAGTTAGGAGAGGGCACACCACTATCGTTTTCTGTGGAAACTTGATCTGGCCCTCCAGTGGAGGGCTGCCCAGGCAATGCCATGTGCCCGGCTGCAGAAGGCATCTGTAGAAGCTTTATCTCCTAAACAGCACGAGGAAGCCGAGGGACCTGGAGGACCTCTCTTGCTGATCATGAATGAGGGGGATTTGCTCTTCAGACTCCCTTTCTTATTTTTGTTCAGCAAAGAAGAAACAACAGCATATGAGTGAAACCAATTTTCCTCTGCATCCCTCCAAAAAAGATTAAATGATTCTCTCACATCTTCTGAAATGTCAGTGAAGGAAAGTCTTGAGCCAGTGTAATCAGAAATGCAGCTGTTGTTCATTCTCACTGTTGACTAACTTCATTTAGCTATGAACATGTGATTAATTTTAATACTATGGGAAATTAATTCTGTTTGTGTTCTAATGATAAGTATTAACCTAATTAATGACCATGAAAAATCCCAAGCAAAGTACTTAATTATATTAGAATTAAGATTGTAAATATTTTCCTAGTGGAAAACTTCCAGTAAAACACTAATGCGCTTAAAGGTTACAACCATAAGAAAACTACAGCATTCCTAAAATTACTTCTGTAATGAGTTTCTGATTGCTAGCACTGCTACACAAGGTAACAGTGCTTGTAATATGATGTTAGAAATGTATCCATACATCACAAGTAAGCTATGCAATACTTAAATCAATGCTATTAAGCTTCACTTCAGCAGATAGTAGCAGAACTCCTTTTCAAGAATCTCTTTCTCTAATTCCCAGACAGAAGCGATAATCTGTCCCTATCCCCTGAAAACTATTTTGGGGACAGAAACAAATCTTCTCCTCAATCTACTTGTCCTTCATGTGCAAAATTTTCCCTGCTGATAACCCCTGGGTGTCCACTTCCAGCCTCTCCCATTTACTCCTCTCCTTTCCACTCTTCACATTTCCTGTAGCTTTTTTTTTTATGCACAGAAACTAACTCAGAAAGGAGATATTGCACCCTAGAAAACACAGGCCAGAGATACATATTAGATGAGCAGAACAGAGAATGCAACTGCCTAATCACAAGACAACTGCTTTTGCAAATAAAAGAACAATTTCCAAAAAAGCAGTGTCGTCTTCTCTCTTCCAGGAGACATAGAGCCTTCCTAACCTGAGCACAAGTCTGTATTAAAGAGCTTGCATATACAATGCCCACAGAAAACACCTTAAGTCCACTTTTTTTTTGTTTAAAAAATTATGCTCTGCTATGTTATTATACATAGCCCTTCTTGGAATTAAGTAACATCAAATAACAGAAAGGATCATTACAGTTCCCCTGGGTTAATACAGTTATTCATATCTGATTCTGACTTTCCTTTCACTTACTTTGTTACAAAAATCTTTCTTTTACACTACTTGTTGGAAGCACTGCCCCAGATTCAAGCCACTTTTTAATATGGGGAACATATTGTTCAATATGATCCCCCCACAGGCCACCCATCATTCCCAGGTACTAGGATGATTGCAGTTAAAGTATTTAAGATAAAAACTTCATATTGAATTAGAAATCTATCTTCCACTTTACTGGATATGTTTTATATATTCATATACAGGTCTCTTTTGGATGCTCTTTCATCTGTATGCTGCTCAGAGGGAGTGAGTAAACCTTACCCAGACATGCAGAAATAATACTTGGAAATATTATTCCCAGCCTTTGTGAGGCTCAGAGTGAATGGGGCAGGGACTAATTGTCTTGTCAACTCCCAGCCCTTGGTTAAACAACTTATCTCAGTTACCAACGGTGTGCGAAGAGTGCCAGAAATGTATCAAGCTGGTATTACATCTTATCAATTATGTATTGTCTCCAAACACAGGACAGTTTTTTATGTCTAAAACATAAAACAAGAAAAATAGAGAATGGGTTCCTCCAGAGCTGCATCACAGTATTTATGCCCAAGATAAAAATTTTCACTCTGAAGCAAATTCCTCTCTTTCCTTGCAACTTTTTCCTTTTTTTTATCTCTTATTCTATTGTTTCCAAACTAAGTCACGTATCAAAAACATAAAGACAGCTGATCCATCAAAGAATCAGTGGAGGTAAGATCCTGAGTTGATGCCGGCTCCAGTAAACTGACGGTTTACTCTGTGAAGGAATTTGTTGATGAAAGATTTTCAGTTTCCTATATCTTTACCTCTGCATTAGCTGTGATATGCACTTGTGCCTGAGCTCCCCTCTCCTGGATAGAAAACCATATAAACCGTACCTGCATCTCCCAGTGCTGTTGAAGGTGTGTGGATTAATTAATGGATGGCTGCATTCCAGTGTATGCCACGGGCTATTTACTGTTTTGTCTTTTGCTTTGCTAGCTTCAGGACCTTGTGACAGCTCTTGACGGTAATAATAACGACCAAATTGTCCCAGGCTGAAAAGCAAATGTTTTATGGAAAGCAAGAAATAAACAAGTCTTAAAATAATATTCCAGTATTTATTTTTGGGGACCGATGTCTTAAAAATCTCTATCAATTTTCAGTATCCTATGGTATCCTGCAAAATTTACCTATTTCTCTTGTATGCCACCAATATCTACATACATGGCGATTTTTTTCAGCCACCTTTAGGTACTAATGGTTGAAATCTATGCTTTGAAAATCAATTTACCCAGATGTGGAAAGCCTGGGTTGTTTTGGGTTTGTTTGTTTTTCAAAGATGCAGAACACAAAAACCTGCAGGTATTGTGTTGGCAATACCTTCATGCAATAAATGAGTTTGCTACCCTGGCTTTTTGAAAATCAACATAAATAATTTTTTTGGACTCTTTTTATAAAGATGAGAAATAAAGCAAAGCCAACTCTTTTGGTCCATGGAGATTTATTAATGGAAAGCTTTTATTGCTATATACTTAATTTTGAAGCTACTGACATGAAATGTTATAAGTACAGTATATGACTGAATTAAAATTTCATTTTAGATAGTGCCAGTCCCTAAAACCTTGGTCTTTCCCCTTCAAACATCAATTTGGCACCGGCACAGTGTTTGTAACAAGCTCACATACACAGGCCTATAAAAAATTAACCTCTAAACTCATGTAAGAAAGTAGTTTAATGTTTGCAGACACCAAACTTACAGAATTAAGACTACATTGAAGATATTAGTAAAAAACTCATCATTACATCTTGGAAAAGCGACTATATCATAGCGATTTGGGCATCACTTATCACTATCAAACACCTCTCACTTCATTTTCCACAAGCACAAAAGCCCTCACATCTAGGCTTTAACATACTTAATTCAACTTGTATGTCCCCAAATGATGAATACCACATGAATAATTAAAGGCACAAACAGAAAATGAGAGGGCTGAAGGCGTTACAGAGCAAAGCAAGCACAGACGAAATACAAGTGTGATGGGGAACCTCACCTACCAAGCAAATTTTCCAAGAGGAAAGAGGGTTAGCACAATAAATGCAGCCCAGCCTCAAAGGAGTGTATCCGTCCTCTGAACAGCGGCATAAATACTCTGATATACTAAAATAAAGCTCTGCTTGCTGCTGAGCACAAAGCTGAGCCCAGACAGGCAGAGGAAGCCTCATGTTACCCTGGGAGCAGGGAGAGGATGAATGGAGACACGTTCAGGGACACACAGTTTGGATATTTAGGGGCCTCACTAGACCAACTACTTGTTTTCCTTTTCAAGGCCTTTTGCAATGAGAGTAACTTAAAACATCTCTAAATTATTCAGGAAGAGCAGACCTGTGTGCAGCTGATAGGCAGCTGGGGAGCTTTCCACAGCTCTCCGGTGGGGTGTCTTGCAGGACCAGGTCCTCTGGCCCATCAAGCTGCTCCTCTTCTCATGACTTCTGCTGGCAAATTCAGAGAGGAAGCCGAATACTGTCCTGCATAGCAAGAATTTCAAAAACAGTTTTGTACTGTACAGATTAAAGCACCATGAAGTTTTATATTTCTATCTGGAGGGAAAAAAAAAAAAAGAGTATTTGCCAATGACAAATAAAGGCAACAAGCTGGAGAGGCTTTTGAATGTTTTTGTTCATCCGGATAGAAAGAGCAGCTTTTTTAATTCATTTCACCATTATCTGGAACAAAACCAAGCACATATAATGGTGTATATATATATAAATTCACCTTTGAGTCAGCATCTCGTGTTTCAGCACTTCTAGTCACACCATCTTTTAGAACAGTACATCATCCGTATGCTTCATACACATCTTTTACCTTCTCAGTAAATCAGAAGATGGATTCTAAAATCCAGAATGCAACCTTAAAAATTCATTTCATTGATACCGCCAGTCAAGTATATTTTGCAGTGGGAGATGGCAACCTCTCCTTTATAACTCAGACAAAAAATTAATTAGAAATCAGAAAGAGGTTATCAAGTGAGGAACATTTGCAGTAGCTGAACACAAATATTCTAAACTAATGGTGAAAAACAAAATACACGCAGATACAAAAAAGAATAAACTCTTTTTCACTATAATTTGTATCAAGTATGACACAGAGGCATAAAAACATCACATGGATCCCAGTCCCACAGGAACATCAAAATGATGCTTTTAAGAAAATGGGGTTTTATGGGTGGGGTTTTTTTTGTTTTATTGGTCAGGATTTTTGTCACTGGGAAATAATCTCAAAAACAGGTTTCTAATAAAACAAATTTACTTGATCAGGAGCTAGAAGAAAATGGAGACCAGACAGGAATTGTGATGGATGTACAAGTTAACTGATACTTTATGAGCTTTTTAATCAATGTAATGCTTCAAATTTTTCTTCAGATTAATTCCTCGAGTTTAGAGGAGCATAACTGACGAAGTTTACTAAGTGTCATACAGTGGACGATCAAGTCCCTTTACTTCTGTAACACTCAAATAGCAAACATTTCTGGGTTTTAGGCCCATTGCTGCTTTTTTGCCCATGCAGACTATGATCCACACATATTAATGATGAATAATATCTGCATTATTGTGTGTCTCAGGGGTCCCTCACCCCAAGTGATGACGTTCAGTCCTCAACCACCCTCACATCCCACTAATATGATGACCTCTCCCTTTTACTATAAGAGCATAGTTAACTGATAAAAAGCAAAACTAGGAGAATGAGAACACAGATTTGTTTGCACCTAGAGCTTGATAGGAACATTGCGCTAGGTAGTTCTGTGTGCTTTTTTTTTCTGGAGTTTTGTTACACAACTGAGATGAGTATGACCAGCCGATCATGCCACCACTCCCACTGACTTTCAACTGAATTTGAGCATCCACAGCCCTCCCAGACCTTCAGATTCATAGCTTAGAGCTTAATTCACGCTTTTCCAACTATATTCTCACTCAGAAATAATCTGCTTTGTACTTACAGCTTGTCCTCTTCACTATTGGCATCTAAGCACCTGGGTGTAACCCTGACCACTTCTGTTAGGGTTTTATGGCTAGCATATGCTTTATATTCCAAGAAATATGGAAAATTTGCTGTATTCCCAAACAATCCCCCTGATGACAGTTATAAACGTTAATAACTAGAGGAAAAGTTGTACCTGGTCTTGCTGAGGATTCTGAACATAATTGGATTTCTTCCTTCCATTAGGTTAGGGAGAAAGTTAATCCTATAACTCATCTGGTGAGTATTAACTTTAGGAGCACTGTCAGTTTGCAGCTTATGACTGAGCTAAAGGGACATCAGTTTTGAAATGTTTGTTCTTGTCCAGTCCAGTCCTCTTTACCTGACTCCAAGATTTTACATTAAGCAAGCATGTTTTCCAAGGTGCATTTTACAAATTAAAAAAAAAAAAAAAGGATCTGAAGTATATGATCTAAGCCAATTTATCTTCCATTTTGAAATGCAGCTGTGGGTCTCAATGTTCAAGTAAGGCAGTTTATTCATTGTGACCTTCCTTCAGTTCAAGAGCAGGGAGGGCATAAATCTGCAACAATTCCAACCTCCTGGCCTGGTTGTATTAATAACCTACTTTGAAAAATAATAATAGCAGTAATTGCTCAAAGACCCTAAAATATGCATTTATTAAGCTACATAATATCTTGCAAGATAAACAGGAGTATATTGGAATAATTTCTCACAGCAGTGGAATTTAGTCACTCAGAAGAACAAAGCAACTGCTTAGTACAACAGGCAAGTATTATACTAACAGTTTAGGACAGAAATTGCAGAAAGTGATTTCCAAATAAAAACACACCCAGAAATCTAGGAGGCAGAAGGTGTCTTCAGGATTAGCACCTGGTCTTTATGCCACAGACCCAGGCAGCAAAAGGTTCTACAGGCTTTGGGAGGAGGCAAATCAGCCTTGAGCCGAGCTGTGAGTTGCCTAGTAGAAACCTCTATCAATCCTCTTGCATTAAATGCAGCAGCTTCCTCCTTGCCAATACATACTTGTAAGTGCATGATTTCTTTTTATATTACTTTCCACACAATACAAACACTTTGAGTTTGTTCTCATTAGCTATAGTATTTGTATTAAAATATCTTTCCAAGAACTTAATGTAAATTTACTGGAGTATTTCAATATCACTTTTGAACATTTGTTCTCTAAACTAGCAAAAGAACATGAAGAAACTTAATTTCCAACTGTAATCTGTGAGGAGACTCATTGACACAAGCATTTCTTGTATGGTTTGGTTTTGCAGCATAGAGATATTAATTTTTTTCTTCAGACAGATGTTGCAGTGAGAATGCACACCCTCTCAAAGCTGCTCTAGGAGCACTATTGCTCTTCATTCACAGTCAGCCCACCTGAGCAGAGGTCATGAACTGTCTCTCCCAGCCGATTTTTGTTACGAGACATGAAATTTTAATCTTCGCTTTCAGAGCTGACAGCAGCAAGGAAAACATTAATTTCAAAGCAGAACAAGAAAGTGAGATTTACCAGCTCTGTGCACCTCTTCCTGGACACTCTAAGACACTAGAGCTGCCGTGCTGGGGACATCCAGAACACTACTCTAGAGACCACACTAACACTTGCAGGGTAGCAGACAGCTTCTTTCATTTCTTTCATTTTTATTCCTAGGGGAGGTACAACACCATTCCAAGACACCTAAGCTTGTGAGGCACTACAGCAGCTTCTCCCCTACACCCTGGCCAGTGATGACATGGCAGCCAAGGATACTGATCTCTTTTTAGTCAGTGCTAACGTTTTACAGGGTAATGATTTCTTAGTGGGACAACTTCTTTCATTTTTATTCACAGAAAGTCCCCCAAACCCCAGAATAGATGACTGGACTTAGGGAGGAGGATGAGTAATTCAGGGGGTTGTATTTAGTTGACGAATAAGGGTATCTTTGCTGAGAGAAGCATGTTTTCTATGTTTATTCTTCAGTTGACAGCAAACTGCCAGTAATCACTGTAATTGTACAATTACAGAGCAGGGGGACAGGAAAGGGCAGATTTGATAAGATTAACTACTTAGACTTCTGATGGACATGCTAACAAACTGAGAAGGCAGAAAGCTATTCAGATGGACACGGTAACTGAAAACCAGCCTTCAGTCCTCCTGATAGCCCTCATTGCTCTGGCATCCCCAGGATCACCCGTCTCAGTCTAAACACTGATCTGTGCCACGTCTCTAGCCTCTTATTCGTGATAACGCTTGAGTAGATCCCACACTGGGTACGATGGGTTGCCTGGCAACTTAAATTCATTTAGCAAAATTTAATTTCCTCTATATTATTACTTTTATTCTATAACATGCAGGGCCAAGTAACAAATTCTTACATTTTGCTACCAAGAAAGGATTTAATTTGTTAAAGCTTTCCTTTGGAGTGAACAGAAAAGCAACCAGAAGAAAGAAAGGAGGGAGGGAGGTGCAATATAGACCAACATTTTGACCCACCTTTAAGTTACAGCAAAGCAACAGAATGTCACAGTATGCTAATTATTTAATCAACCCACATCTTCTCTGCTGTTCATGTATTATCCTGACTATCAATTGAACACCATCTGCCCTCACAGAAAAATGTTCCTGCAACATACAGAATATTTAGCTGGCAAGTAACTAGCACCATGTCTGTGCCAGAAAGTCATGAACCCGAGAAAGCTTGAGGAGCTTTGGGACCTTCAGAAACATCTCATGGTCTCTCTTGGCCTTTCTCTGGAGAAATTTATCATTTCCATTTAAATGTCAAATAACGAAATAGTTTCATTAATAGCTTTGAATGCAAATAGGAAACTGAACATTGGAATCTAGCATTTCTTTTAATGAAAATTTTCTGTCACTTGGAGAAGCGTGGGAAGCAGCAGAGAGAAGGAGAAGGAGAGAGAGAGAAGGAGAGGAGAAAGCTCTGGATCCTCTTGTCTGCCCCGCTCGAGTGGTGCTTTCCTGTGGCGGAGGGTCACAGACACCTGCCAGAGCTGGCCCTGGGCTGGCCCCTTTCGGGACCTGCCTCATATATGCTGGGAGAAGGAGCCTCCTACATTAATGGGAAAGGATTTTTGAAAGGTTGTTTAACAAGCACAGATTGTAAGGGGATGTTTACTTCAAATAGATAAAATTAAGTATAAAACCTTGCTAAGTTCAACGACAAACCCATGCCAAAGGAGAATAATAATATTACTTAGGTACATTTTATTTTTTAAACTACTAAAATAGATAGACGGTTGTGAGCCTTTCAACTCGAGAAATTTAGGTTGAAGTGCAGCACAGTTGGCCTCTTCATCATTTTCCAGTCAAGTGCCACCTGTTAAGGAATTCCAACCAGCTCTCCAAATAAACAGGTACAAGGATTGCATGTGCTGTAAGAAATACGAAGCGCAAAGACAGCCAAGACATATTTGGGTACTCTTTACAAACATATTTTTGGAAAAAAAAAAAAGCTGCCATCTTTAGTTAATAGAGTGGTTAATAATCTGGTTACCGAGCGTTGAGTCATTCCTTCATTTCCTTCTGTCTCGAAGCCTGGCATGGAGCACCTAAGTCCTGCCGTGATATAACAGCCATCAGCTGTGCAGAAACATCCTATAGGTTGGTGAAGCTGTTGATAAGGCAGGGATGGATCCACCTACCAGAATGAAAACACTGGGCCCCGACGCCTCTGCTGTCCTTATCCTGGATTCCATGGAGCAGGACCAGGGATTCCCAGTGGGACTGGAATTTGGCCCAGTGTGCCACAGTCCCATAAAACACAACTGTCTATTGGTTAAACAATGCCAAGCATGTCTCAACCAGATGCCTGTTTACTGACAAAAAAAAAAAAGCAAAAAAAAAAAAAGGCAGCTCTCAGATGCTATTTCTTGGGTATGCAGGATGTAGGACATGATAATTATGAACAAATGAAACGATGACAAAATAGAGATGAGCCATGTAACTTGGTTTGGCTGCAATTCTTGGTATATGAAACAAAATGACAGCACTTGATAAATGTAAATTCTGCATTAAAACAAAATTATTTTGGTATATAGCATCTATTTGCTTAAGACAGTTGTTCACTTTCTTCTGCTCTACGGGATAACGGACCATAAAATTGGTTAAATTATTGTCCATTGAGCACAGTAATGGAAGTTCGGTCAACAAAAAGCTGTTCTGTTAAAAATGCCTGTTCTTTTCTAGAAACAGAGAACTCCAACAACGTGAGGCGGAGTTCACCTGGGAAACATTGCTGAGGCAATCGCAGCAGAAGGGTGCGTAGGTGAGTACTTTAAAGAGCATCTTTCCCTGGAACTTCACCCACCTGACTTAACTCAAAGCCCAAACTCAAGCTCTTCAGGTGCCTCTTGACAGCCACAGAACAAACTCAGCTGTACTAGGCTGTGCCACACCAGGGCATCTCAGGACCTAGGGCACTGGGGTCCATCTGTCTGTCCCTGCCCTGGGGCCCTTCTAGCCCTGGAGTGCCTGCGAAGGAGAGCAGCAGGATGATGAACTGAACCCTGGGCTGAGGTGGCAGAGCCTGGCGGTGCCCTCAGGACACTGACCACTCTCACATTTCTCCCTCCCTTGGCACAGATGTGCACTTTTCAGCGGTTTTGCATCCATTTAAGCCAAGAAGGCAGCAAAGTTCCCACAAACGCCACCTCCCTGAGCAATCAGTTCCTGCATCTTTTTACCATCTCCATTAAAACATTTCTCCTAATTTTAAACTCTAATTTTCCTTGTTATCCTACCCACCATAAAGAGCAAATGTTCCTGCTCTCTGCAGTAGGATTTTGTGCATTTAAGGACCTAAGCATTTCACCTTTCCATCACCCGTTTTGTTTCCTAGTCTTCCTTGGACTAATAGATCCACATCTGCTCTGAATGGAACGTTGCAGATTAGATGGATGCTCCAGGCCAGACAAGATCTGATATTTTCGCATAGATGGGATGAATTATTTCACAAATCCCTATAAAAGTAAACAACTCTTGAATTATATTTATTATATATATTATATTTATTCCTAGTATCATCAAACTGTAGACTCATGTTTAATCTGTGGTGCACAAAACCACCTTGCTCTGGTTTTGCACATCATTTTGTTAAGGAACATATTTTGTTACCTTGTATTGTGCATTTGATTATTCCAGCCTAAGACCATGATCTTGATCTTGTCCTAGTTGATTTTTCTCTTTTTTTTTTCCTCCCCTTTCCCAGCCTATTTTTCCTATTTGATGATAATATCTTGAGTTGAAAGCCTGCTCCTCAAAGACCCTGAAGCTTCTTATCGTTTGCAAAAGTAATAAGCACAGGCCTTCTTCCAGCAGTGGCTATTAACAAACCCATTGAAAGGCTTGCTCAAGAACAGACTATAGCAGAAAGCCTGTGATGTAACATCTGCTGCCACCACCATCCTCCAGGGATGCCACCCATCCAGCTTGGCACCATACCCCTCCCTCAGGCCTTTCAGTGTTTTCCTAGTGACAATGTTGTGCTACACTGCCATAGCCTTGCAAATCAAATAGAGAGCATCTGTGGCGTTTTCTCTGGCCCCTCTTTCCTAGCAAGAAACAAGCTTGGTGTGATGCAGTTTCTTTTTTTGTGTGTGTGTGTTTGTTTTTAATCAGTCCCTTCTTTTATAAGTGACCTATTTGGGAAATTTGTCCTAAAAGTTTTGTACCAATGCAAACTGCTTTATCATTGCCCAGCTTTACTCTCCCCACCTCCACTCAATGTACCTCTTAGAGACAGGAACCATCATCTTGGCTTTTCCCAGTCTGCTGGTATCTTGCTTGTCCACAACAAGTTTTCAGAAATCCTGCAACACATTTCTGTGAATTTGGGGACGCAGTCCACCAGGCCTGGTTCATCTTAAAACATTCTGCTTAAAGCCTTCTCTTACATCTCACCTGCTCAGGCTCACCTTATCCCTTTGTCTCCAGCATTACCTGAACTAAGCTGTCCATCTCCTGTAGCTCTCTCTCAAGAGCAGAACAGGCATCACACACCCAGTTCCTCTGCATCATCTGTAGAAACCTCTTCTCCATTGAGAAACAAGCCAAACCTTTTCCTGGTCTTCCTAATATTAATGACTAATATTCCTAATATTAATGTTATTGACTTTTTCTTGTAGCAGGTATTGTTTAGTAATTGCAGGGGTGAAATATGACCTCCAAAAGGCCTTTTGAAAACCTTCCTGCGAACTCATTTTGAGGGAGACTATTTCTTGAAGCCCTCAGATCAGGAAAACAGCCTACAGAGATTAAGGGAATAGCAAAACAATCACAAAAACTCAGACCCTGTTGAGCCCCTTCCTCTCTCCCAGAGAGCATGCAAGAGGTGAGAGAAAGAGGTGCTCAGCACAGCCATTTCCCTGCTTCTAAGACCCTGACTAGGTACCAGAAATATCTCCAGGCCGCATAGCCTGAACCACAAGAAAACATGAAAGAATTTGTTTTAAAGATAGTATAAGGGAATAAAGCCCCCCCCTTCCCTGCCTTTAACTTTCCTTAACGACAGCGAGATGTTTCTTTCCCAGCAAAAGCTAACTGCCGCTCCTGACACGCCTGATGTCTGCTGGAGGAACAGATGGCTCAGTGGTTCGTTTCAAACTGTTCACTCAGCCAAACAGCACAAATTGCATTAATTGCCTCACAGTGTGAGCAAAGAACGGAACACCTCGTGTGTCCTAGCCACGAATCACTGAGGCTTCTCATCATTATTCTCATTTGACAGGTCAGTCGGGAACTTACCTGTGCGCTGGGAGGGGTGGAGGTGGAGGGCTCACAGCACAAGGCAGTGCCCAAGCTGAGCACTCTGCACGTAACAGAAGATATGCAAGAGCTGATTTGGCCTTTCACTTTTGCCTTGCCATTACAACGGTTTCCTCAGCACAGCCCCGCTTTCGGAAGTATAATTTCTTAACACAAGAATGTATGCAGTAACACACCTCCTGACCAGCCCCAGGGAGCAGAAGGAACAAGATCTGATTACTGATCTTCTTCTCCATGTCGACACCAAGGCGAGGAACACCATAAATGCACTGGAAGTGCTTCTATAATACACCCCGTGCTTTGCCCTTTCCTGTGGCAAAGGCAGCTGACACACCACTGGAGGTCTTGGTAGTCCACTGAAGAGAAACCGGGTGTCCCAGAACCTCCCCACCAGAGTACCTGGGGAGGGACACCATGAGAAGAGACTCACTCTGCACCTGCCTTCAGCAAGCCTCTGTATCTTAAGAACTGAAAAAAACAAAGGAGCCAAAGAGTTTGAAACATTACCCCAAATATCTCATCGGTTTGCTTCCATAAGCTGGGAGCCCTGTGTGTGTTTAATTTACTAATACACGTGTGCACAAGCATCTGAAATTTTAACGCAGAAGGTGAGTCCAGGCAAAAAGCTCTCCCTTGCCTAATAAAGTGGTTTATTAGGTGCTCCATAGCCTGTTGAAAAGTCCTGACACCTTGCTCATCACTTGCAAATTGAAGAGGTTAACATTTTGCCCACTGAAGACACTACATTCATTTGACCAAGTGAAAAAAACCCCATCAAATTATTACATAAGGTCAGAAGTTTAAGGAAACAACTTTCTAGCTAACATGATCACTGGTGCTTCTCTGTTACCTACTGGATATGTTTTCTCTATTTCAACAACTTCAGAAAATTACAATACCAGGAAAATACTAAGTCTCCCATAAGCTATTGAAATTCAAAACTGACAGGCAAGTCCTACTGCTCTCTCCTCCTCCCAGTGCTGCCGCCCTCCCTAAATCACAAATGGGCCTCCGGTGGGATGATTGTAAATGGGTAACAGCTGAGGGATGGTTTGGTTGCTCCACCCTCCTTCATAGCTCCCTCTGGGCTAACTTCTTCTAGAGGAGAATGTAAGGGAGGACCTTCATTTTTTTTCCCTCTCTTAAGTCAACAGAAGGTGAAACATACTTAGTGGTATCTGGCTGAGGAAAATATAGAAGCGTTTCAGGGTTCTGCTTATGTGAAAGTTACCTTCTACCATTAATTACTCTGCCTCTCACAAAGTTTGGGGAAAAGAACCTGGACCTAAGTTTGTTCCACTCTCTACCTCTGGAAGTGGCATGGCGGAATTCCTAGAGTCAAGTCTTCTCAGGGTGGGAACCTTTACTCTTGGTGCTCTGTACCTTGCTGCTTCTGTCACGCTGTAGTGCTCCCTCTTTGCTCACGCTGACGGCTGTTTCTGCATCGCCTGAAACACCCCATACCCTGGCACTCACAGACCTACTGTGGGACTTCCAGTGCGGGACCGCTTTCTGTAAATAAAAGAGACTTTCCCTGGTATATTTTTCCACTCAGAAGTAGCTTCTGTGCTGCATTTAGGTGCTCAAATTTTGAGCGCTATAATTTGGACTCCTTTCTTTGGTAGTGGGACCTTCCTCTGCCTCAACTCTTCTCATCCACAGCCTCCTTCCTGCCTACAGGCTCCCCACCTCCCATGGACTAATTCTCCCAAACATCCTCATGGCCGCGTTTGAGGTGAGGGATTTCAAAAAAGCCTGTAAGCACTCCAAGAGCTTCTGCACTGCAACACAAGATCTCTCCTTCATTTGGACTCAAGCAAGCAGCCTCTGAAGCTACTGGAAAGCTTCCAGCTTGTAGCAGGAATTAATTCAGACACTAATGTATTCCTCTGGGGCTCTTCCCTGGTTCAGATGCATTTTACCAGCATTTAACCGCATTCCACCCAGCTGCCCTCACAATACCAATGCAGGAGATGGGGAGCAAGAACTTTAATACAAAGCAGCCCAAAAGATCTGGGATGGCAGGAGGAGATGCTGTTCATTACCACCAGCTCCTCCCCTACTCGGCGAGAGAATAACAGAAACACAGTAAGTCAAGCTTCAGGCTACAGACCTGCAACCTCAACTATTGTTTTCTCAGTTAATTTAATCACATCCTTTAATGTGTCAGGGAAAGATACCATGCTTCAAGGCAGATAGTTTTAAGTCACAGCACTGTGCTCAGTGATGTCTGGGAAACATGAATTGTCAGAAAATATGGCTTATTCTGCAGATACACAAGATTTCTGTCAGCACTGGCTGTGCCAGAGGAACCCACAGAGTCTCTTTTTCAAAAAACCACGCCCTGATCAATCATTCATTATTTGATGCTCCAATGATCTTTTCTGTTGACCCCAGACCCAAACAGCTGCAAGGCCAGGTATGCCCCTTCCTGTCAAATTCTTTCCCAGGCTAAAGGAGCAGTGATGACGTGATTAAGCTAATGGACAGGGGGAAGTTCCCAAACTCAACACACAGAATAATCTTGGGGAGGAAAATTTAATAGTTAATGTCACAGAGATGGTCACTAGAGAGGGTGGAACTGAAGCAACTTAGAGGCTTTTGCTCCAGTGAGCAGCCTCATCACTTTCTTTAGAAGCCTCCAATGAAGGAACTTCTCAAAGACCTTGTAGATGTCCAGATAAATTGTGTTAACTGCTTCCCACTTATTCATCTTATGCTCATCACTCGGTACAAAAGCGATGCAGCTTTTCCTGCTTTGATTAAAAAAAATGCATTATTAAAGCTAAATATTCATTCTTTACTGATCTATTAATTAAACGGCAACGAAGGATTGGCTTTTGAAACCTGACACCCAGGGCAAGTAAGTAGCATGGAGATTGCTTCTTACCCAGAAATAACAAGGTACTGTCAACATTTTTCTTCAGTTAAGGCCCCTCCTACCAAATTCCCTTTTTGTAGGAGCGTAAAGGAGGGGCTAGTAATAGACCTTAGAGCATCCTGATGGACCTCTGGTTTAGCAATTCTGGCAACATCTCTTTAGAATTATGCCAGTATCAGTGGGGAGAGTTTGACCCAGGAAACGTAACATCAGGTGCAGCGGGTAAGACTTTAGTGTGGTTTTGCTGTTTTGTCTGAAAGACTGAGGCCAAACTTCTGCTTCCAGTTGCAGCTACATAATTATGTTGTCAACTGCTCCAAGGTTACCACCCTATTTTTGTCCGCTGACTTGTTGTTTCTCTGTACCTTGATCTCTTTCTTACCGTTTGCTGAAAACTCCTGCATCTCTCTTATATAATCACATATTTATTTCTGAAGTACCACTCAATGTTGTGACCATTTCAACATCTCCGTTCCAGGTAACTAATTTATAGTACGAGCAAAATGCCTATCAGCTGTTTGTCTATCCAAGAGTTGGTGGTCTCAGGCCCAGCCACAGCCCACCTGGTAAAACAAGCAATCCCCCCCACCAAGAGCAGCTGAAGCTCATGGTTAATCAAAATGTAACCAGCCCTGTGCTAATTAATTACCATTCACTGTCAAGCTCAGCACAGAGGATGAGATTTAAAGCCACAGAGGCTGATCTAGTGTGATCTGCTGTGGGCAAAAGCATCCTGTGGAACAGGAAAAGAGCAAGCTACAGCAATACATGCATGTTGTAAACCCCATGCTGCGTTTTGCTGTCAGGCTTCTCGTCTTCCTGCCCTCCCTGTCTGGGGTTGTTGCACAGCACAATTCAGGCAGCGTCGGTGCTTACTTGCCTACCAGCAGCACCTTCTCTGCGAGATGAAGGGTCACCTGGCACCTCTGGGAACGGGAAAAGAGGAAGCCTCAGCCCAGCGACCTTCCCCAGGGCCTCTGGTGCAGGACCTCTGGGAGCTCTCTGAAGAGACGGAGCCCTCTCAGCCCTGCTTCTCTTGCCATAGCCCCTCGTGCATCCCCATATGCTTTTATGGATGGGCTTTCGGAACACATACCTCACTCCCCCAAAAGCCCCACTCAAAATGCTTCATCAGACACACTTGTCTACCAAGTCCAAAAAAACCCCCAAACCCAGGAAGTAATTCCTGGGGCTGAGGCTGTGGGAGCATGATTAACACAGAGCTGAAATGTCCCGTCAGCTTGTGACAGCACAGCTGTAAAATAATTGTTAATTCTGCTGTTGTTAACAAGAATGCTCCAGTTTCCGTCTCACGTGATTCATCCCGTGTCTCCCAATGACTGCTGCAAAAACCAACAACCTGCCTCCTTACAGGAGACATCTCCCTGGCTCCAGAGACAAACTGTCCTTAAGTCACCTTTCCATCACTCCTCCACATTAACATGGTCAGCAGCAAAGGCTGGCTCCTATCCTACAAACACATTTTCATTTAAAAAACCCAAGAAACCCCCCAAAACACAGAAAGAACACAACATCACCCTTCTGCCATCTTTGAAAGGAGCAACAAAGCGTAACAAACCTCTTATCCTGATTAGGTTTTACTGGTGAAAAAAGAAGCCATTACAACATGAGCTCATTAGAACAACCTTCTACAAGCAGGTATATCTTTCTCTTGGTCATTAATTACTAGGATTTCCTGAGAGATGGGAGACACTGAATAGAAATTCTTGTTTAACATCTTAATCCTGGCTTATTTTTACCCTTGGGGTTGAATTCCCAAAAGCTAGCTGCTAATGCTGCAGCAGTACTGCATGTCAGCAGCCCGTGCCTGGAAAACCACCAGCCTGACGCTGGTCACTTGACTCTCATGCTGCACTACGATGTCTTTCAAAACTAAGAATATAGGATTAGTTTTGAGTACTCTCAGATTCTCTTGAAATATCACCAAAAAAGGGTTCTTAAAAAAATTATCAACCGCTTAAAGGTATGGTACTGATGCCAAAATGAACAGGGGGTTTCCTCAGGACAAGTAGTTACTCATCACTGGTGCATTGGTGTGGAGAAGATGCAAAAAACTTGCCAGGCCAAGATTGCATGCTGTCAAATAAAACAGGCAAAATATTGTATTTGGTAACAGCTGTTCTTATTACATTTGTGTCGGATTTGAAAGTTTTTTCAAGTGTTGAACAATTAAAAAAAAAAAAAAGACACAAACCCCAGATGTATATATTCCCTTTCTAAAATTGACTAAGAGCATCCACAAGAATGTGTTAGTTTGGCTGCCTCTCTGAAAGATTGTCAGGATGGGCTCTTTAGTGACTCATTCGGAGCCAGCGGTTGCCTGAGCAAGCAAAGAGTTGGCATCCAGGATGCATCAAACCCTGGCCTCGGCACTCACCATCGTCTGGGAACTCGCTGTCCTTAGAGCCACGCCTGGACAAACGTCTGGCTTTGCTGTTAACTTCAGAGGGGGCAAAAAGCCCCCTCGTTTAGTTAAGGTTCTGGCACAAAACCTTTGCTGCTCCTTTAAGCAGGAGCTGCACTGCTTCACATTATCTGCCTAAGTGGGTGTCCCACTTTAGCTTCCTCAGAGGTCAGCCATTCATCTCCACTAAGTACATCCGGTGTAGAAAGAAAATGACTTAATCCTATTTCGTGCTGCTTGCTTTCACATCCACAAATCTCCTACATCAAGCCTAGGCCATACAGGAAAAATCTTTGTTTGCCACTCCTGCTGTACAGCAGACAGATGTTCTGTGGCTGGCTCTTGTGTGCTACAGCAGAGGTACGCAAAATCAATATAAATTCTACTTAAAAGCAAGAAACTGCATGGATTTGCACATCTGCTAAATGATTTCAGGACTTCAGTTCTCAGAGCCTCTGAGAAATACAAAAATCAAGAATATGATTTAAAAATGGCTAAAATCATGTGCCTCCTTTACTCAGGTTTATTTCCCTTGGTTATATTTACTGAAGCCTCCCAGATAAGAACTCCCTCCTAAGCTTAGCACAGGATGGGTGTTTCCTTCTTGCATCTGGACTCACCTGCCCCTCTGCCAAACAGTGCTCCTAGTACAAGCTTACAAAATCCAACCTCTCTACTTTTAGCTCCTTTTAAATTAGGCTTACCTTCCTGGCAAGGGAAGAAAAGAAACAAGAGGCAGCACCATGACACTCCCACGCGGTTCATAAGCAACAATTAAGAGGAAGAAAATAAACACACGAGCAAAGCTCGACCCGTAGTGTGAGACACGAGACCGCCCAGCTCTGTACTCCAAGGCAGGCCCAGGCTTGTATGCCCGCCAACTTCAATTCTCTCTTCCTTCGGAAAAAAGAACTTACCCCTGCTAAAACTGACCAGCCAAAGGGGCTGTTGTGAATAGGAAGCAAAGATATTTAGGTCGCTCCAGGAAAAAATGCAAACCCATAGCTCCTACCCTAGATGATTAACAAATTCTCACAAGCGTCAAGCAGAAGCAAGTTCAACTCTCATTCAGCAATAACGCTTGTGTTGAAGAGGCTTCGCCCACGCCTCCCTTACGCAGGGCTCACAGACCAGGGACGGCATTAAATACTTGGGCACATTTCTTCCCCTAGATTAAAGGAAAAAAGTTGCCTTTGATAAAAGGTGGCAAGTTTGCTATGTCTCAAAATGAAGCACTCCAGTCAAAAGTTATTTACGACAGCATCAATCTTTACCGACCAGTGAGTTTTTCAACGTACAGGAATAGTTCTGGATTGATTTTGTTTCTATACAGAAGGTACCTCCTCTACTCTCGCTTTCTTGTATGACATCCTTTGTTTCTTGTTGGACAGAGTACTGAAATATAAAATTTAATACTAAATGAACGAATTCAACAGCATATTTAATAGAAAGTAGTACAGTTTAATACTTTTTAAAAAAGCAACATCAGAAAGTGCATTGGGAGCAAAATGCAGGTCCATCCAATCGCTGAGTCTGCAATATCACTTATTCATTTTCCCCTGTAATGAAGAGGTGCACATTTTTCTTGGACTGTAGCATCTGAGCTGTGCGATCTATGCCAACCACTGCAGCCAGTTTCTGAGCATCATACTTGGAGTAGAGCACAGTACAGGTCCAGGTAGCATCCACTCCGTTGTCTGTGGCCTTCATCATATTACAAATCTCGCTGTAGAAATGGGAGTATGTTGGTAGCTCATAGAAAATGAGGTTCCTAATGCCTTTGATCACATACCTGTAGTAGGAAAAGACAACAAAAAAAGTAACCTTGTTGCCAATTTTTACAGAATGTGCATGTTAAAACATCAATCCTGTATCAGTTTGGCCAATTTCCATTCAACTTCAACGCGTGTCAGTTTTAGCTCAACTCTAGAAACCCCGTGTCGTAGACTGAAGACTAAACATAGACGTGGAATTTAAGGGAGGGAATTTCTAACACTGCGGGATACGATGACTTCCTCTGAAGCACAGGCCACCACCAATCTCTGCAGCATTCAAACTCTTCCGTTGGATTTTAAGGCGCTGAATCCTGATCAGACCTGAGCCTTTTCTATTTGCCAGAACATCTTCTTCTATTAGAGAAAACTGTTCCATTAGGAACTTCTAAACAGCTCCAGTCAGGACACAGCAAATTTTCCAGGTGGCCTCAGCTTGCTGTATTGCATTATTGAACCAATTACACATCCTCTCCCAGAATTTTATGTAATTGTTGTGGCACAGATGAATACAAATAGAAGGCACAACAAATCGCATTTTGCAGGCTATATCATCCTGTCCAGACATCAGAGGAACTTGGCAGCACTTATGTTCCTAAACAAAGCCCTGTGCATACCAAAGTATTTGAGTCTCTGCAAGGGACAGCTGACAACATGCAAAAATTCTAAAGTAAACTGAAAAGCTGTTACTTCAAAGAAGTCCTCAGTCCATCAGATTCGAAAAATGATATAGCTCACCTATGATTAAGGTCAGACCCTACTTCCAAAGCAGCAGACATGCAACTCAGAGGAAAACTTGGTCCACAATTTACCTTTTGTAGAAGTGGAAGCGCTCAGTGAACAATAAGAACTGCTTCTCGCCCTTGAGGAAGAACCGTCTTGCTCTGCAGACACCAGCCTTTTTGGTGTATTCACAAATGTGAGTAAAATTCAGATCCTCTTTCTTGAAGTAATTTCGAAGACGCACGTAGTCAAAATACGATGGAACATAAATGAGCGTGTGTGACATGATGGCATCACGGTACTCGGGCAAAACTTTGTCGATGAAAAACTGAAACCTCAGTTAAGAAAACAAATGCGTTTTAACCAAAGTTAACATTTAACTTTCCAATACTGATATAACCTCAAACAGGAATATCATCAGACAACAGAAGATTTTGACTACATTTTTCCTTCTTTTTCTACACGTGTAAAAGATAAAAGGCTTCATCAGTACTACACTGTTATGCTACAGACTGGTATTCCTTTCCCAGAATTTATTCTCCCATGCTTTTCACAAGGAGCTGAGCATCCCCCTCCCCCTGTGCAGAGCCCAGCCTGCATCTGAAGACTAACGAAGGCATCCTTCTGTGGTAAAAGTACGTTGCAATCTGCAGGAATCAAATTTGAAATTGCCGTCTTTAAGGCACAGCAAAATAGTCTGGAGCACAGAGTACCTCGTGTCTATTACAGAAGTTGAATTTTCAGCTTCTAGCCTCCGAAAAACATGAGGAAGCTGGACCACAACGTGGCTAATGGAGCCGCTGAGGGGTATGTTGCGGACGGCCACCTGCAAGAAGAAAGGAGGGCGTTGAGGGAAGCAGCGTTTCAAAGGCAGCCACGCTCCAGCCAGCTTTCTGCCCCTCCCTCACACCTGCAAGCAGTGCACAAGGCTCTTCTTATGCAAGCTCCAGTACATAACCACATTCACGTATACACATTCCAGCTCTGTTACATCTACATGACCACTGCTTATGCCCTGAATTCCATATATTTGACACGGACAAGTCAGGTTCTTACTTTACCTGTTTCTTTCAAAGTATAAGTTTGCGCTGCTTACACAGTCGGGAGGGGAAGAGGAAACAGGCAAATGCTCCTTTAACTAATGCTCCAATAACTTGTGTGTCAAATTAAGAAAAAACAAAATCTGATTTCTGAAGTGAAACAGCTGCCCATGAAAGGAAAGGATCAAGTAAGTAATGGTGCAAGAAGAGTAGCTTGTCATGCCTTTGGCACAGCAGGCAGCATCACGGAGAGTCAGTACAGTAACGGAAGGGATTGGCCCACCGATCCTTTCTGCAGCTGAGTTACAGAAATTCTGCACATTTTGGGTTGTCTGTTCCTCTCTTCCTCCCTGACGTCACTGTTTAAAAGAAGGCTTTCAGCCCACCTGTGAACTCACCTGCCCTGTGTAATTGAAGCAGTGTTTGTTGAAGACAGAGTTAATCTGGGGATCCTGAAGAGCGCTGAACAGCAGCGTCTGGCGGTAGTACTTGGACCAGTTATTGAGGTTCAGCATTCGCACTCGGGAAAAGTCCACCCCATGGGAATCCAGAGGCAGCAGGTTAATGTGCTTCATCAGGTGCTGCACAGAGAGACGGAAACACGTCGCTACTGACTGACGTCCCTGCACCCAGACTGCAAGAGCCTTAACTGGAGCGAGAAAGATGGGAAGGGACAAGCGAGACTGCACAGAATATAAAACAGTAGTGATCTCCCAAGACACAACTGTCTGGAATATATTGACCACAGCAAGAGTAATTTAGTTGATTTCCTGTCACAGCACTGAAAGCTACCCTCTCTTTAGTGACCAGTAACACTAACCTTTGCTTCCAGTCTTCTCCCACAGAGCAAGTATAATAGATTTATTTGTCTGTATTAAAAGTCAAGGAGCCCGAGGTTTCTGAGCTAAAAGAAGCCCAAGTGCGGTTTCCATCAGAAAGAATTCAGGAAGAATTTTGGTGGCAGTGAAGAAACTCACCTCATTCTGTCCTCACTGAATGATGCCTAGGAGTGGCATTGCTGCTGCCGCATGGTGGGCAGTGGCTCCCAAAGGAAAATACAGCAAATGGGCTCCAGGACTCACTCCTTGGGTATCACACAGGCCTGTGTGTCTTTCCCAGGACTCCCCAGGATACAAGACACCTTCTGGGCTCATTCGAAAGGCACAGTAACATCATGATGTCAAAATGCGAGGCCCAGGCACCTCAAAGGTGTTTCCGTGTGGGAAAAGAACTCCAACCTTTCAGTCCTGAAAACTTTTATCAACCAAAAGCCATGAAGCATGGGTACTGCTGCACACCAGCCACAACCCAAGAGCTCTACTTTCACTACATGTACCAGGAAATCTTCATACCATTTAACTTTGGGCGTGACTAATGCTTAGTATCTCTGCAGTCAGTGGAGACAAGCACCAGCTCCTATCGCTTTCTGGAGGAACCTGAACTAGGTTGTACAGATTCCTCGCACGGCTGCAATCTGACTAGAGACACTGGGCAGTCAGACAGCTGGCATATTTTCTGCCAGATGTGATTAAAACAACCATTATTATCTCATCCTGCAAGATAATTAAAACTGTCCAAAAAAATATCTCTGGTGAAATATGCCACTAAAGCACGAAATACTAAGATTTCTAGAGAACAGGTGCTGAATACTACTAAAATCTGTAGAATGAATATTCTTAGCATAAGAAAAATATCAGGGTTGAGGGAGGAAAAGGAACAAGCATACGTGTCTGGAATCAAGACAGTAAAAATAGCAATACTGCTCGCTGCCAGAACTAAGTTACATCAGACTAACAAGACACAGTACAACACAGAAGCTAATACATACGGAAAACGCACCAGAACGTGTTCCCAGTTCTGCATCAGGTAGATATCTGCTTGATCAATTATGAGAATTTCTATTGACGATAGAAAATCAAAATCTCTCTTCTTCTCCCCCTCTGCGCCAATAATAGTCCTCATACCCAGGGGAGAGGCAATGATGATATCCGATGAGTAAAATGGTGCGTACAGTCTCACGCTCTTTTGAAGAATTGCAACACCTGTCCGACAACAACCAACAGCATTTTTAGTTAAGGTTAGTTAGCAACCCTGTTCTTCCAGCAGGCTCTGTAACTTCCTACATCTTCCCTCCCTTTACACATAGTGATGATTATAGCTGGACAAAACCAATCTGCTTGGAACAATTCCTTCCCTGAAAAGTGCTTACCCACCCCACCCCCATTCGATGAGCACTTGGCAGATTTTCATGAAGTTCAGCAAACCTTTTCAGTGCTACTTTTTTCCCCAGATCTTCCATAGCCTGTGCAAGACTTTTTAACTGAAACACTTTTTTTTTTCTTTTGCCATTTTCTGCTAAAAAGGAGGATGAGGGGGCTGAAGAACTTAAGGAAAAAAAAAGAAAAAGCAGAAATGATTAACTACTTTCTCCCTAAATCCCACACCTCGGTCTCCACTGTTATGTATTACAGTAACTGTTACCTCAACGTGTCACAAAAAATTCAGCGTGGACTTCTTGACTATAAACTACCGTTATTCTTAGGGCCAGGAGAGTTGTACTAGAACACAAACGAAAAAGTTCTTTGTGTGACGATATCTAAAAGGACAACCAGTCGTGCACCTTCCCTGGCATCGTTTCTCATGCCCTGTGTTGCGGTGTACACAATGAATGAGCTTAACCTCTCACGTTAAAAGAAAGAAAAAGCAAGGAATCAAAGGTGTTTTGTTGCCCATGTCGTAACTACATGGCAATATCGCTAAGACCCACAGTTTGCTGATCTTAAAAATCCAGGTAGTCCGAACTGTATTTAAACTACCCGCTACAGCCTGCCCAGCAAAGATGTCCCTTCAACTTCGCTCCCTCTCCTGTGTGCATCCAGCTACCACGGGCACAGCTGAGGGCACTTGCAAGAATCGCACATGGATATTAATAGGGACTCCTCCTGCTATCTATTTCAACCCAGTGATAAAAATGGAAAGAAAAAGAACGGCACAATTGGTCGAATTTCCAGGAAGAAGATATCACTTGTCACAGCACATACACAGTTTAACAACATCAAGTTTTTTTTCTGTTTAAAAATGTGAAAGGGCTGTTTTAGTAAAGCATAACAAATGTGCTGTAAATGAGATTTTTGTGCAGAAGTAACAGAGTGTGAGGCACAGTAAGAAAGAACAATTTTTCTGCTTCTATGATTTGCTTCTGCAAGTAACAGCATTGAAAGTTTCTTTAAGCATTTCTTCACACCTAGTAAGTGGATCAAGCAGACTGTGGTATGGGAGAGGACTGAAAATCATTATGCTACTGAAAGTAAGATGCTCTCAGCTAGAAAGATACTCACTGGGGAAAGAAGAAAGACTGAGTGGGACCTGCTTGCATCTTCCACTGTATCATTAAATCTCTTGGGATGCCAATTTATCTTTCAAGGGGCAATAATTTCAAAAGCCTCTGATCTGCCAAGTTAGAGAAGCTGCCTACTCACCGTGGCAGCTCCAGAAACCAAGCCACTAGCTAATTCTCTGCACACCAAGTTACTAAAACAGTATGAGATTACAATATTATGAAATAGTTTAAAATTCGCTGGCTACCCCTTTGCTTTCACGAAAACTACAGGCAGCACAGCAGAAAACTGCTTTGCTCAGTACTGAGTTTTAATTTTGTGCCACCCATAAATGATTACGAGAGACATTATGAATAGGCTAATTAAACCCAAAAGTATTTTTTAATAACATGAAAGACTTTACTGCACAATCAAGGCTATCCTTGTTAAAATGAGGTGTGGGCAGTGCTACTACAATAAAGCAATCATTGCATTTTAAGTGATTCTGAACTTGACATGAAAATCATTACTTTTGTATTTTATCTTCCCTTTTTAAGTTCTGGCAAGGCAAGAAAGATTTTCAGAAAAATCCAAGCTGCCAGCGCAAAACCAGCATGAATACCACAGAGCCTAGAGTCTCAGCAGAACTTCCAACTCTGTTAGCTCCTCGACATTTAGAAAGAGTTTGTTACTCCTCAGTTATTTACAAGCTAAAAATCATCTATTCAGTAGATCATTACCAATTCTGAAGTGGTCATCAATGTTGCCAGCAAAGACGGCTTCATAATCTTCAGGTCTTTTCAAGTTGGGGGGCTTCTCTTCCGGGTCAGAGCCAAACTCCCCTTTGAAGCGCTTTTTATTACTTACATCGATTTTTCTTTTGTCATTCACTTCAAGGAGACTGATGAAAATATGCACAATTCGCAAAGCGCATTCCCTGAAGGGCACTATCATGAGTACCTGCGCAGATCAATAGTTACAATGGAGTAACCCATAAAATACGAATACTCACGGTTAACTCTATATTAAGTAATTTTTTTGGTTTGGATCTGCCACCAAGGGGCATCCCAACAATCCAAACAAAACAACCGTGACATGCAGCAAGGTGGGACGATGCGCTGGGATGCAACATTCTCCTGAACAGGTACTGGCCAGCAGCTCAGTTTGGTTACCCCTCTCACACCCAGGGTACCGCTACAGGCGAACTGAAAACCGAGCACATTTTCCTGGTCCCCTGAAAGCCCAAGCAAGGAAGAGCTCCCACAATACACAGAGAAGGTCAACGGCTGGCTCCTGCATGGGATATTTGTATTTTGGAGTGCTGTGCAGAGCCTAACTGGGGAGTCACCACAGAAACCAAGGACATTTGCCAGACACACAGAAACACCAAAACCCAGCCTTGACACACTTGCAGGGTAGTTGGCAGCACCGCTGGCAGGCTAGCCCTAGCTGCATCCACCTGGCTATCAACCAGAGGCTGCTGTGAATCCAGGGAGGCTTGGGTTGCCCTGGCCATGGCAGATGACCTCCTGGGATGATAAAGGGATGTGGAGAGGCAGGTGCCCAGAAACACGTCACCTGGGAGAGCAGCAACAGAAACACTTTGGCATCAACCACCAGGATGCTTACACAGCCTGACCAGACTGCCAGGGTGGGGGAACTGTGTTAGGGAACCTCTCTTACCTTGGGTCTAGTAAGCCCCTGATCCCTGTAGTCATCGCTGTCAGCCCCTGGCTTTTGGTGTCTCCGTTTGGCGTTGTTGCTGAGCACCTGGGCATTTGCCTTCAGCACGTGGTTCAAGGCGTGCAAACAGTAAGCATGCCGGATTTCCTCTCCGTTCGTTAAAGCATTTCTTTCTGGATAGAACAAGTCCCAGTACGTATTCATGATACAGAAGAGCTCTCTTTGTAACGGGGTAAAAGAGGTATCACCTGGCTTGTTCACGGAGCACAGGAATTGTTTATTCACTTTTGGCCAAGTGGATTCTAAAGGCTTGTGAAGATAAAGCTGTTTCACATCAACTTCTTTGTCTGCTTTCAAAGTTTTATGTTTCTCCAAAGTGGAAGAAAAGGTTAGTTGGCCCAGCCTTGGCCACTGGAAAAAACAACAACAAAACCCAAAGAGTTATCACATGTACCAAACTCAGTATGCTTAAAAGCACAGCATCACAGCTGGCAGTCTAATCCAAGTTCATGAAAAACAAGAAATAATCTTTTCATTATACAAGCCAAACCCCTTTTTTTCAACATGCGATCTCTTCTTGAGTCTGCCAGGGTAAATGACAGTAAACTTAAGCTCAGCAGACCTTGATGTATTTTGCAGTGATGTGTCTGTAATTGTTCTCATTTCACAGCTGAGAAAACTGAGGAAGAGGAGGATGTAATTTCTGCCTAGCAAATCAGTGGCACAAATCAGGGACAAGATGAGAACCTTGGAGTTCATCTGTGCTCACAGATCAGCCACACTGAGGTATGCACTTTGTCTAACAATTAAAAACAAAGCCTCGTTAGGGACTAAACCCAGAAATTGTGAATCAGTTGCTGAATGTCTGATTTTGAGGGCAAAAACTATCAGTCTTTTGTCATACAAGTTGTTCCTATTTCTATAAAGCAGCTACACCAAGTTAATCGGTGACATTTCATGCATTGCTTCAGGTGGCACTGGTATTTTTGGCCACCATATTCCCAAAAAGAAAAAAAAAGAAAAAAAAATTTAAAAATCACAGCTTTCTTTCTGACTGACTAACCACTGGATACCTTCCAACGAATGTCACCCAGCATATGGCTGACCAGAATGCAAGGCAACTCTCCAAAACAAAATCGGATGTGAAAAAGTTAGGAAGCAAAGGTTTACCTAAAAATGAGGATTTTGAAAACCAAAACTCTCAAGCAATAAGGTGGTTTTCTGGCACTTTAATTCACCTGCTATTTCCAGGATTAACAATCTAACTACGAAATTCCCCTTTAACAGCTTGTAAATGTGTATAGAGACACGGCCACCTTGAAGCAAGGACATGAAAGTGCACCACAAGTACTGTACAGGTTATCTTAAGCTCAGCTGCAGAGCACACTCCCAGCATCACACTGTTACCACTTGGAAACCAGTCCTGCCTCTACTCAGTGTCAAGGGTGCTAAACCTGTGGGTTTGGGGCTACAGATCAAACTCTACAGCTCTGTTTTTCAGATGTGTCGCCATATGCCTACGTAACAGCACACTTGACACTTCAACTCTCACTCAGCATTAAAAGAAGAAGAAAACACTTTAGCAACACATAAAAAAATCTTGATAATTCCAGTGCTAATGGCTAACGATAATGATCACGAATCTACTTCACTTGTACAAAAAAAAGAATCATTTTAATCCACACACCTTCAGGAACTCTGAAAGGCTACAGAACACTGTTACCTTGGTTTGACTTGAAGTTCTAGGAAGCGAACACATCTTTTCTACTTCCTTTTCTTCAAGTTCTTTGTCCATGTGCTGTTTGAATGGATCTATTTATAACAGCAACAAAAAAGTATCCTGAGACTATTATACTTAATACTGGAATCAAGTTTCAAAACGGATTTGCAAATGAGATGAACAGTTTTCATGCTGGCCAACACCATAGTTTTAACTAGTTATTTCAGAGCACTTGGAGATAAGAGAAAGTATGTCAAATTATCTCTACAAGAACAGAGAGAACAGATTTGACAGATTGCTTTAAAAAAAAGAGAAGGAAGCACTTATGGAAATAGTAGAACTTTGAATCACAAAACAAATGCTGGACAGGAAAGCAATATGTAGTAGAAAACACTTGTGGCGATTTTCTGCCTTGAGCTCTGACATATCCATCTCTTGCAGGTGAAACACACTGTCAACAGTGAAGACCCAAGGGAACCTACTGCCCTTCTTAATTTATAAACAGCTCTGCCCGTGGCTTTGCACCTTCGGCCAGTGATACGAATACGGTTTGTGATGAAGGAGAGAAAGATTAAGCGGGTTTTGGGGAAGGGAGGCAAAAATTGCCTAAAGTGAGCAAAAGTCTGACTTATCTGATCAGCATTTGTTTTTGGAAAGGAGAGGCAAGGAACTGTAAAATCGTATTATATTCAAAGGCACTGGTAGCAACAAAGTCACATGCAAAGCTTATTTTGAAAATCAAGCCCTGGATACTGCTCGCGGCACAGCGGCACTCACTGCATCAAGAAAACTAATTAGAGAGTGCTAGTGCTTGCCAGCAGATATCTAGCCCACATGCAAGTTATCCACACAAAAGTCGGTATTTCCTAATGCGTGGCACTGTTGAGAAAATCTTCGCAGCAATGTAAATGAACTGGGTAACATTTAATTGCAATACAGGTGCTCTCTCCAGTGGAGTTTTACCGATTCCAGCATTTGTCAGGTTATTAAAAAAGAGGGAGTAACGCAAAGCATTTTCAGGAATTCTAGTGACCTCGGGACCAGAGTAGGAATTCATGCCCTTTCTCCTATCTTACGTGACTCGTTTTCTGCAATAGACTATAAAGCCACCTTCAAGCTACAGGAACACACAGAAAAGTAGCGCATCATTTATAGGCTGAACAAAGCTGTCAGGATACTTAGCATGCAGTTGGAGAGCTATGGCTCTCATTAAAATGCAACATCGACAGCCAAAGTAATATTCTCATGGTAACAAGAACGAGCTGTTTTTTCTATCACATGGCCCTTTGATGCTTCCACACATCTCATGTATCAGCGAGGCTGCCTCCCAGATCTAATGTCAGCTGCTGCTCCGAGATGACAAGCCAGCATCACTAGGGATGCTACAAATGTATTTCTCTCTCTCAAACTACGCCATCTGATATTAAAACCACAGAGTATGAAATAACGAACAGAAGCTCTGCGAGTGCCAACGTGTGGCATATCGCCGAGTGATCACACACCCGTGCACACAGTTATTTGTATTACACACGGTGGGATGACTCCAGCACTGGAGCTTGGATTGCACCCATCAGCACACCACAGCATTAAGATTTTGGGCTACTCCCTTAAAAGATACCACACAGGTGCTCCGCTGGTGCCTCACACCTTCCTGATCCCCGTGCAGTCAGACTCCTCTGCGTAACCTTCAAAATGCAGAGAGCCCTGAGCATTTGTCTAAATTACTGTGGCTGCCTCAGGCTTCCCAGAATCTCACCTCTAAGTCCACTGAGTTGTGAAGGATGCCCTCACAGGTCAGCTTTGTGATTATCTCCTGTGCTGTCAGTGCCAAGAATATCTTCTGTAGTGAAGTGCAGGCTTGCGGGGCCCTTCATATTACACTAGCTTTTTTAACTACTATTAAAGCAACAGAACCAGGTAACACCGTCCGTGCACATTTCTAGTGACTGATATTTCAGACTACCGGCTCACACACAAATCCCACTTCAAGGGGACTGCAAAAAACAAAAAGGTTCAGCTACACGTCTGATCAGCATTAAGCAACGCTTATTGAACCAGCTCACACCTGAGCAATAGGGGGAATAATGCAACCTAATAACTCAGAAGTGATACAGCGTATCATTACGGTGTTTGATAATTTACACAGGTTTACAGACACTCCTCTAGAGGCAGATCCCTAAACACAAACATACTGTGTTTTACCTTCTGAAAAGGCTTGTGAAGAGTTGCCATCTCTCTTATCTGCATTGCAATCTGCACTCTCCTCTTCCATGAAATTGGTTTCCAAGCTAAATTCAGATTCGTGTTTCACATCAGTAAACTCCTCAATTACTCCATGACTTGGGTCACAAGAGGAATCTGCGCCATCAGCCTGGTCCTGGCCAAGCATCTGCTCTGCTGTGTCTGTGGCTGGTAATTGTTAGAGAGAAAAATGCGTTATATTCTCCCAGGAAAGTTACCGCCCGCAGCTACCTCCTGCCAGTTAGGTTGGTCCCTTCGAGTTACTAATTTTTTTTCTCCCAATAGTCTACCCAAAAAGATAAAAGCGAGCTTTGTATTCGACAGTAAAGAAGACTTTTGCCAGATGTCACATAATATACAACACGTGTTTCCCTAGAGAAAATGAAGGAAATAGCCTATTTGGCAAATATAAGTTTTTGTTTCCAAAGACCTCAATTAACTGAAAATAACAAGCTGGCTCCTCCTTCCTGGAATTTCTTCGCAGACTTCATGAATGAGGATGCCTCATCATAAAGAAGGAGGTTTCCTTCCAATTTACATATTTCTTCCTCTGCTGTGAGGCAAACCTTTCCCTCCCCTCGGTGGCAGCAGCCAAGCCAGATGCTGTGCGAGTGAACAGCTTGCGTCTCCCCTGAGTGGGTGAGAACCCCTGGTATGCTGCTCCATGTGGATTTCCCCTGTGCTGCCGCACAAACAACATCTGAGGAAGCAGCAGCAGGCTGTCTGCCGGGAAATGAGCACACAGCTACCCTCTCCCCTGCTAAACACTTCAGCAGCTGCTGCTCCCACCCACATAGCGGCAACGGAGCAAGTGAGTCTCCAAGCCAGACAAGTACCCAGCCAAGGAGCCATTCTACACCAAGATTCTGGCCTATTCCAAGTTTCTAACTGAAACAACACTTCCTAAAGCACAGGAAAAAGAAAAAGTACCTTCTTCCTGCTCTAGCACATGATTCTTATCTTCTTCACCTCCATCTGCTTCTTGGGTCTCCTGGGACCCTTCACTGTCCATTTCTGATTCACTTTCATCCTCCTCTTCCTCACTCTCAGACTCAGCAGAAGTCTTCAGGGTAGCCAGGAGCTTATGATATACAGAGACCTGTTCCACTTCAGTCTCCGAATCGCTTTCTGCACTCGATTTATCAGAATTCTCAGACTGGAAGTGAAAACACGAGTGTAACAGCAACAACAGCAGCACCTCTAGTTCCAACATCAGGTTTTCCCTGATTTTTTTTTCAAACATCAATATTTTATGCCAATAGTTATGCTGGACATCTCCAATTAGATTCTGAAAGCATCTTGGTAGACTTAGGCTGAAGCGCCTCACTCTGACTGAAAGAAAAGTAAAGCACTGGCAATCTGAAGAAGAGAAATCAACATTAACATATTTCTTCATTCAAAAGAGAGTGCAACACCTCGTATCTCGTGCAACACTAACATTACTAAAACAACTTAAAGCACTATTTACTTTTCATTATGCAAAAAACCCAAGAATAACTTTGTTATTTCCTTCTGCTTCTGCCCTCTCACGCTTTATATTTTTGAGCTAGACATTGTAGAGAACACTTCAAAGCCACACAAAAAATCGCATTCATTTTTTTCACTTTAATTCAGGTTTTCTAAAGGGAACAACTTAATCAGCCTGAGTAATTTGGTAACATAAAATGTTAAGTGTTCCACTTCACTGAACAACAAAGATGAAAGTAAGGAACAAATAAAAATATATTACCAGGTCACAGATTTGAGTTGCTTCTGGTCTTCCAGTTACCCTGAAAAGAAAGCACTGAAATATCTGACTCTGTCAATGATGCCATAAACAGGATGAAGAAGATGAGAGAGAGAAGGAATATGAGTTATAGAAATCTTAGAGAAGTTAAAAGAAAGTTTAAAACCAAAGCATCACACAGTTCTCACTCATAAAACAGACTCAGCACTTTGAGAGGTTCTCCTCTACATTCTGTAGGGGAACCCTAAGTGCATTATAACTGATCAAGAAACAAAATGTTTTATCTGAAGACAAGGTACTAAAAGAAATCTGAGGAATCTAACTATAAGGGTAGTTTGTATAATGAAGTTAACCAGAGCAAGAGCCTACCTCTAGCACTAAATACCAATATGAGAACTGGGAAAAAGAACACACTACAGGAAAACCCGTTCGGTCCCCATATGTTTCCCGTTCGGTCCCCATGTGTTTCCCGTTCGGTCCCCATGTGTTGCCTGATCTAGTCAAAAGGTGGTGTCCCTGGTGGCAGGGAGGCTGGATTAAAATGATCTCTAAGGTCCCTTCCAGCTTGGGCCATCCTATGATGATTCTATGAAAACCACCACTAACTACCCAGTGTTTGGACTGCAATTCCACAAACAAGACAAAGTACAAGCTGTGCTTAAACTAACCTCAACTTTTTCAAAAAGATTTCGAGCCTTGAGTGGGACAGGGCATCACTGGAGAGGGTGAGGCACAAGACACTGTTCCTGGGCAGGCCAGGACTCTGCCTTCCATCCCATGCAACACAATGAGAAGGGTCCCAGGCCATGCACAAATAACAGAGCTTAATGCTACTGCATGCTACTAAAAGCATATCATAGAGTTGGTGAATCATTTAAGTTAAAAAAGACCCTTAGGATCACTGATCCTGAGTGTTACTCTAGTACATATAATACTAACCTGAACAGGTATCCTAACAGTGTCTTCCTCAATGGCTTCTAACTCTAAGACTTTACAGCAGCACCAAATCACACAGCATTTGGACCAAGCAGCTCATTCCTCACAAGTTTACACCGGGGTCCAAACGTATGGTCCCCTTTTTGACAGACGGGCATCCTGCTGAGCAAGACATCAACTCTTATCACACAAGACCTCCGGTGCTGTACTTTCGCAGCCCTTCCGAGATCAGGAAGAGGCACGGAACAGGCCGGACGAGGTCAGAACAGGAGCCTACTCCTCCCCTTTCCCGCTTCTCACGGCAGGCTCCGGGCCGCACAAGCCTTTGCGACGTTTGCTGTGAGGAAATTTGACTCCGGGCTTTCTGCTTTAACTTCTCCTTTCGAGATTTCAAGCTCACGAGCAGCAGTGCAGAGCACGACCCCTC